>NC_087214.1:43146475-43223975 GCF_015104395.2 Macrobrachium nipponense
CGATTCATTAGATCTAATGCGAATTTGATTGGTTTTAAACTCTGGGTCCACCTCCTGTAAAAGCTACTGTTTAATGTTGGATATATATATTGATATATATATATATATATATATAGAGATATTATATATCTATATATCGATATATCTATATATCTATCTATATATCTATCTCATATATATATATATATATATATATATATATATAATATATACATATGTATATATATATGTGTGACTGAAAATCACAGTGACACGTGATTTATATATAGCTGATATATAATCGAAAAAGTGAAATGCTGGGCATATATCACGAGTCTTTAATGTATATATATATATATATATATATATATATATATATATATATATATATATATATATATATATATATATATATATATATAAGTATATTTATTGTATCATTCGAGCTACAAATGTCCTTTAATATCTAATTCGCTCTACCTCGGAATTGATATATTTTTGATAGCAGATTCGGTAGCGTCACTGTCCGATCCTGATTTCGTTCCCCGTCCAACTGGACGGTGGTTCGATCCCATGGGGGGAAGAAATTATTGTCAACTAAAAAATTCCCCCTCAGTACATATATGTATATATGAAAATATATCAATCCTGAGGTAGAGCGATTTAGATATTAAAGGACATTTGTAGCTCGAATGATTCATATGAATCACGGTGATGTGATAAGTATTCATATATATATGTAGTATATATATATATATATATATATATATATATATATAGTATATATATATATAATGTGTGTGTGTGTGATATATATATATACATAGATATATATATAAATATATACATATATATATATATATATATATATATATATATATATAATATATATATATATATATATATATATATATATATATATAGTATATATATATGTATATATATATGTATATGTATATATATATATATATATCTATATAGATATATATATATATATATATATATATATATATATATATATATAAATATATTATATATATAAAATATTATATATATAAATATATATATATATATATAGATATATATATAGATATATATATATAGATATATATAGATACTATATATAGATATATATATATATGATATATATAGATAGATATATATATATATATATATATATATATATATATATTCTATCATGATATAATCATATATATTATATATCACTATAGATATATATATATATATATATATATATATATCTGTATATATATATATATATATATATATATTATATATATATATATATATATATATATATATATATATATATAATATATCTATATATATATCTGATCTATATATATATCTATATATATATATATATATATATATATATCTATATATATATATAATGTGTGTGTGTGTGTGTATATATATATATATGTATATTGTTACATTTATTGACCTCCTCGTCTACCCAGCATTTAGTTAAATATTTTGATTGCTAGAAAAGCAGCCATTTACCCTAATATCAGCTGATTTTCGGCAGGAAACCAAAGCACGCCAGCCAGAGATAGGGATTTCCTGCTAAAGAGGGGGAATATAGACTCTTGTCAGCTTTAGGGACGTATCCCAAAGGGAAGGGTGTAGGTAGCCTGGTACTTATTAGGCCTACGTCTTAAGCTCTTTTTCCTGTGAACCCTCTCCTGGCTGTATGTTTTGTTTCCAGGATGCCCTGCTCTTGGGGGGTTAAGCTGACCCCCAACACCCAGGAAACACACCTGCCTTCGTCCTCAGTCCGCTCCAGTCGTGACCTCGGATGGATGTCCCCACCACAAGCCTTGCAACTAAGGACTAACGAGGCGTTACTGGCGCGCCCAGACCTGAGACAAAGCTGATGCCGCATTTCTACAAAGGTCCACTGATCATGGCATCCAGGTACGTCTTGTGAAACAGCATATTGCCAGTTCTTTACCCCCTAGTGTCTATTTACTCCCCATTTTCACAATTCAAACTTCTAACTTTGTTCCTCTCACTGCCTTGTGGCCGCATGCTTCCCTTGTGTGATCGTCCCAGACAAATGAAGTCATTGCATACCTCAGTTAAACACTAGAGTTCCTTTTCCCCAGTGTTAGAGAAACTGAATAATCGTAACTTGTGCAAGAAGTCCTTTTTTTATCTTGTCTAATCTGGGATCTTTTCCAGATTCCCTGAGTCACATGTCCAAGTCTTGGCTCCCGCAACTGATGCTTTACCGCAAGATTTTGAAAGCCAGCTTTTACGGGAACCTCATTTTTAGCCAGCTATCCCCTTGTGAGAGATAAAATTAGTCCACGTGTGGATAAGTTGCATTTATTTTCCCAGGCTGTTAAGCAGCCTCTTGTAAATAAATAGATGTAAAGTAATTAGCCGAGTTTTCTGGCGACCTTTTCCTCTAGAGTAAAGTAATACTATAAATCCTTTTCAGGTAAGTTCAAGTAATTTATTATGCATTTTTCCCTCAACTCTTTTCATTTACGTATTTGAGCCCCTTGAGGCCAGGCTTAAAATGTAACAATATATATATATAATATATATATGTATATAGTATATATATATATATATGATATATATATATATATATATATATATATATATATATATATATATATATATATATATATATATATATATATATATATATATATATATGCGCAGATAAATAATTGCGAAAGTCAAAAGCTGCGTAAATATCACGGTGTCTTCGATATAAAGACGAAACCGTTCAGGATTTGTAACTTACGATTAAATCTGCGCGCGCGCACTCGCGTGCTCTTGAGTGGGGAGCTTGAAAATCTTTTAATATGAGTAAAATTGCAGGGATCGTTAACGGCAGATGGGATGGTGTGGTAAATTTCAGGAGCTTTAAAAAAGGTTTTGAAACTGAAGAGTTTCTTGCAATAGGATTTAAATGTAGCAATTAAAGGAGCAATTCCTGAAATTGCCTTTTCTGCGGAAACTGAGTTCGTATGCTAGGGAAAATAATCTTATAATTTTCGTAATATTTATTATTATTTGCTATTACCAGCAGGGATTTTCCTGCTTCCTCTCTCTCTCTCTCTCTCTCTCTCTCTCTCTCTCTCTCTCTTTCCTTCTTTCTTCCTTGTGTATGTATGTATATCTATATATATATATATATATATATATATATATATATTAAAGACTCGCGATATATGCCCAGCATTTCACTTTTACGATTATATATCAGCATATATATAACATAATATATACTATGTACGCATAGTATATATTATGTTACAGGGTCTAATGGACCCTGTTCTCACTGAAAAAGAAAGAAATTATTAACTGGTAACCCAACTTACCTTGGCATCCAAAGAACTAACATAAAAATCAAAGAAAATGAATTAAAAATTCCAAAACCATTAACCATAATCACTCCTCGAATGGTCATCTTGATAAAAAAAAAAATGTCACACACTATTCTCATTGTCAAAACGCATCAGTGTTTTCCCGAGAAAAATTGGCAATTAGAGAATTAATATTTTGTGGTGACAAACCGAATCCATCTTCTGGAAGGATCTTCTAGCGCCTCCTTCGGCTTTTCTCACTGATAATCAGTACAAAAGTCTGTCGTTTAACCCTCATTTCCCCAACACTAGTGGATATATTACGTACTCATGTGCCATGATGGACGTGCAGACGTACGCATGCTTGTCTTCTCAATGTTCTGGAACTTTCTACGAATACGTCCTGTTTGACACACGAAAACGCACACACACGACTGCATTTTTCTGACGTCACGATCATACGATTTCCGACCAACCAGGTCAAACTTCGCACCGGGGCTCTGGTTGATGAGACTTGAAAATGTTTTGCTTACTTATGCTCTGTCTCGTTCCACCACCCAAAGCATACGCCAATGCTTTTGAAGTCTTTCCATAACACTCGCGACTGTGCTGCTGCAACTTCCAATCTGCTGCAGACAAAGAGCGTTGTTCCCTGATTTCAATTGCTAACATTACCAGTGCCTTTAACATATACATATACATACATACATGCATATATGTACATATATATATACATACGTACATACATATAATATATACATTTACATTAATACGAATTTACCTGGGGATCTATATTAATCAATGGGTTAAACTGAAGATCCACGCAACTTACCTGTGATAACGCAAAATATAAACCTCTGGCCAAAAGGGAATGATTAGGTAAACTCTGCAGTTTACCTTAACTAATTATATTTACAGTAGAAAATAATATATTAAGAATCTTTAGTGTAACTGGGCCAAAACACGATAGCCCCTAACTATACGATGAAGAAGTAATGTGTGGATATTCTTGAAGGAAAACAGAAGGAAAATAGAAGGCAGCTCCAAAAGGCGCTATAAAGAGGTGTAGTGGGGGAAGTCAATACTGTGCACAAGTTGATGCACAGAAACCACAGCTGACTAACTCATAATCTGTAATCGAAAGCACCTATGATTGCTTCTCTGCAATGAGGCGCCTAATTAAGGAATCGAGGAGTTGCACCGGGGGTGCCTGGAAATGAACTTGATTCTGGTGATTCACAATCTAACAACTCATATTACACTTCACTAGAATACTTTGCAATTTGAAACAGCACACATACAAAGGGCAATACAGGCCTCACTGCAGGTATGTCGCACAATGAAAAGGAAACAGGAAAGCAATAAAAGTCAACAGCGATGTGACTGACTAAAACCTTAAAACTTTTGACACTTTACCGTCGTCAGGAGAGTTGTTCCCTGTACTACTTCAGGGGCAGCGAATGGGGGGGGGGGGGGGGAAAGTAAGTGAATGAGCAGCACAAAGGAATACTAGGCCCACAGCCACGTGCTTAAGATGGGATAGTTCAAAAGAGCAAAGGAGTAGGACAGGTGTACTTACAAGCCTCCAACGAATTCTGAGACCAGGCCTGCTGATTCAAAGCCTCCTATCAGGAATACTCTATTTATCCTGCCCCCTATAAACTCTGGAGATTACGACGATTCTTGCATCCAGATGGTGGTGGTGGGTATCTTGCCCGGGCATGGCGACCTTGTGGCCCATGTTCCAAAATGGTGGCACCCATATGATAGATCCTGTACCTCCCTCCCTCGGACGAAGATTAGCATTTCTCCCGGGTCCGTGCCTGGAATTAAGGTCTGTCGGCAGTCACCTCAAAAAGGAAAGAGGATTAAAGTAGTCTCCCTAAAGAGAGAGAGAGAGAGAGAGAGAGAGAGAGAGAGAGAGAGAGAGAGTTGGTGGTACCCGCCATGCTTAATTAATGTGAGAAGAATGAATTTCTTTCACATTAACCCAATAACCGTTTTCTATGGGAAGCAGTTTTGGTGGCCCGAGCTGTCGGCTAAGAGCGCGGACAGCAAAAATTTACTCTACCCAGATTGTCAGCAAAAAGTAAAAAACACAACATGGCAACTGCCCTCCCGGGGGCGCTATCTTTTGAGTGCAGGGCGCGTTACATTAGCTTATTTTCAGTTTCTGTATCTTATTCCATATACTTTAACTCATATAAGTGCAGTAACATACATACGGCCGTTCCCTTTAACCAATATCACGTATTTATATATCTGCTCTTTCCAGCCATGATAACAATAATAATGATAATAATTCATTCCTTGGTTATAGGATTATCAGCTTGGCGCCATTGGAAAATAACATTCTTTTAGAACAGACACACGTGCATTGTTTCGTGTAAGGAAGTTTATTCGTTGTACATAAAACCCTTTCTTCTTTTGACGCTCTAGAATTTATAATAGGATACAACTATTGGCCATTCGAATTATTGTTAATACTAATCATCAGATTTTTCTTTGACAAGCCATAATTATAATTCGAAAAGATCTCGCATTTTGTAGTCAGTATAATCCAGTCTTTGGGCTAAAGCTAGGTTTGTTATGAATTCTACATCATCCACGATGCATGCCCATTTTGGACATAGAAAAAAATTAAATAAAAGTAAACTATCGAATTTTATATATATATAAAATTTATATATATATATATATAATGTATATATATATATATATATATATATATCACTTATAAATTCTATACAGCTTACTTTCAAGTTGTTTGTAACTTAATTACAGACTTATAAGTCGGTATGAGGGGTTATGGGGACGGGGACAGTTTTCTTGCTGCATTACTGTATTGCTCTTAGGTTTCATCCGTTCGTTTCTAGAACTCCTCCGTGAAAACATAAAACAAAAAGAGAACATTATCACTATGCCAAAGCAATGCATTTATATCGTAAAAGTTTAGAAAACAGTGGGTAAAAGAAGAAATATGTAAAGATTGGTTATTGAAAATTCCTAATGATACCACACATGCTCAGTGTCAGTACTGTAGAATAATTCGAGCAAAATTCTATGATATAAAGAATCATGCTAAAAGTAAAAAAAAACACATAGCAGAGCACTGTTCAATCAACACTTGTGATCACCTCCTTTACGTTGTGAAATCGTGCTTTCCTGAATACAAAACCGCAGCACAAATGGCAATGCACAGAACGAAATGTATTGTCGTGCTCAACAGTGTAATAATGCCTCACTTTGTTACAAAATTGAAAGATGATTTGAATGGTCAGAAATTGAGTTTATTGTTAGATGAATCTACGGACATTGCAGTTAACAAATACCTTGGCATTGCAATTAGATATTTTAGCGTTTCCGACAACAGAATTGTTTCTACTTTTCTGCATCTAGCACCGCTTACTGACTGTAATGCTGACAGTATTGTAGATGCTCTAAAACTTACATTACAATTATATGATCTTGATTTACATGATCTTATCGGTATTGGAACTGGCAACGGCAGGTTTATGGTGGGAATAAATAATGGAGTTTTCCAGAAATTGAAAAATTATAAAATGTGTTTGCCATTCCATGCAATTGGCAGTGTCACATGCAATTGCTGAAACTTTACCAATAAATTTCGAATATTTCATAAGTGAAACCTACAATTGGTTCTCAAGATCGTCATGTAGACAGCAGGCATATGTTGACCTCTTTAAAGCTATCAATGATGGTCATGAGCCACTCAAGATCATTCAATCTTGTCAAACACGATGGTTATCTATTGCTTCAGCAGTGAGAAGAATTTGTGATCTGTGGGTAGAACTGAAAACTCATTTTGATATTGTTCGATTAACAGAGAAATGCTATGCATCAGAAATGCTTAAAGATAAGTATTATGACGATATAATCTAGTGTATATGCGGTTTTTAAATACAGTTTTAATTGAAGTCCAAAGGGTGAACAAAATTTTTGAATCTGACAACTGTGATCCGACAAGACTACTCCAAGATACAGTGGTACCTCGAGATACGAAATTAACCCGTTACGAGGCGGCCTTCGTATCATGAGTTTTTCGTATCTTGGAACACATTTTACATGTAAAATGGCTAATCCGTTCCAAGCCCTCCAAAAACACCCCAGTAAATTATATATCCAGGCCTAAAACACATGTTCTAGGGTTACGACGCCGATCCGACGGAAGAAATATGACTCCAAAAAGGCAAAATACTGTACATACTTGAGTAATATTCAACCGCATGTAATGTTCAACCCCATTTTTACTGCATATATTAGGACTTTAGCATGTCCCTTAGCAATAAGCCTAGCCTATGTTAGCGGTTTGCTACTGTAGCCTAGTCTATGATTCTGACATCTAAACCTAAGAGCTAAAAGCTTAGAATATGACAATAAAATGTATAAATAATCAGTATGTACTCATTTCAAATAATTATCAATTAATCATTAACTATAATACACAAACAAACAAAAAACAAACCTTCCAATCGATTGTTTACATTCAGCTCTTACCCGTCTTACGAGTATCGAACGAACGCCAAGCAATCATTTTTCCTAGCACACAGTAAGCCATAAATTGTCATTAGTATCTCTCTTCAACTAATGAAACTACCAAACAGTATAATAACCATTCATTTCTACTCTTTATTCTATCTTTACCTAATGGAGATACCGAGTTACTGACAGCTATAATGAAACATACGTACACGTAACGTAATAATAAAACAGAAGAAGAATTCTAAAAAATACGTATTTATTGGCAGTCTGATTTATTTTATATTTTATGATATCTAATTCACAATTTTTTTTATTAAATGTATTGCATGTACTCATTTCAAATAATTATTAAGTAACCATTAACTATAATAATAATAATAAAAAAAAAAAAACTTCCAAACGTCTGTTTTCATCCAGCACTTACGAGTATCAAACGATCGCCAAGCAATCAATTTACACAGTAAGCCATAAATTTTCATTATCTCTCTTCAACTACTGAAACTACCAAACAGTATAATAATAATTCATTTCTATTCTTTATTCTATCTATACCTAATGTTTTTTTTTTTTATTAAATGTATTGCATGAATAAGTTTTTCAATTTACAGCATCCTTTTACCAATAGCATACTTAAAGCACAAGGGGTAGATGCTGACCAACCAATAGGAGAGCAGGACCTTATGGGGTGACTAGCATCAGGTACCAATGGGAGAGTGGGAGGATGGTGGCGAGTTTACTCAGTTGGCGGCGCGGGAGTTTTAAAATTGTTCTCGGTGGTCCGGGCAAATCTCGGGACTTTACAGCAACAACCTTTCGTATCTTGAAAACTTTTCGTATGTAGAGCAGTAAAATTTTTCGCATTGGCTTTCGTATCTCGAGTTTTTCGTAAGTAGAGCCTTTCGTATCTCGAGGTACTGCTTCTAACTGAAGCATTGGTTTGAAGAGTTGTGCTTCCTTTTCCGAAAATTGATCCTTTTACTTGTAACTTGGAAGAATACAAAGCTCCTAAGGTCCATCTTGGTTATAGCACAGAAAAGAAACTGGCCGAGAGGGATCTAAATTCAAACCAAGAAACGGTCCTTAGGATCGGTACACCAAATTTTTTATTGCTCTTATCACACAAATCAGACAAAGGTTGCCCGAAAATGTACATATTTTGAAAAGTATATCCCTGTTCTCACTTTTCCAGACTCAACGGGTTATTAAAGACACGATTACTCCATTACTTGAATCATCCAACCTCAATGAACATGAAATAAAAATTGAAATGGAATGGTCTAATATATGTAACCTTAGTAAAATGGCAGGAAACAAAGGATACTGTCAAATTTTGGTCTGAAGTCTACAAGCATAAAGATGCATCTGATTCCTCTCCCTTGCAAGAACTTGCAGCATTTGCATTAACTATGCAGAAATTGAGCGGGTATTCAGCCAAATGAATTTAATTAAAAATGAGATTAGATTAGATTATAAAATTTTTGGCTCATAGCCAAGCGCCGGAGCCGGGGGGCCATTCAGCGCATATATATCTTAAGAATAAAAAAGTCAATGTCGCACAAACAAACATACACAGAACCGATCAAACATACAAATCATTCATTCATAAAAACCAAACAAGAAACCTAAAACAATTAAGAGAAAATTAAAATTCATAAAAAAGACCAATATTTTTTAAAAACGTCATAATTTGCTCTGCCTGAGCACCTTCGCCTAAAATATCGGCAAGAGTCTTATTTGCCAGCAAGCAAGCTCTACGTTTGTTTTCAAAATGTGGGCACTCCACCAAAATATGCACCACAGTCAAATCCACATGACAGGTGGAACAGTGAGGAACCTGCCTATCCGCTCCACTCGTCATTAGATACCCATGAGTATATTTAGTGTGGCCAATACGTAATCTAGCTAAAACTATCTCAGACCTTCTATCCATCCGGCTATGAGGCCAAGGATGAACAGAAGGCCTAATCGACTTTAATTTGAGATTATTATCTAAAGTAGACCAGTGGGCCTGCCACTGGTCTCTACAATAAAATCGAATGGTACTTTTAAAATCGGAAACATGAACGCCCATGTTAGAAATGTGCCTAAGTCTAGTTGCAGCAGCGTCGGCTCGCTCATTCCCAACAATTCCAACATGGGACGGAGCCCAACAAAACCTAACAGAAAATCCTCTTCTATTAATTAAAAGATAAAACCAGTCTTGTATTTCTTGCACTAAAGGGTTGCAAGAGACTAGGCTTTTAAGAGAAGATAAAACACTCAAAGAGTCGGTAAAAATGGTAAAAACCTTGTTAGTACAAGAACTATAAAAAATACATTTAAGAGCAGTCAAAACTGCCAGCAGTTCAGCTGTAAAAACAGAGGAATTAGATGGAAGCTTCTTTTTAATAATATTATCACTAGTCACTACAGAGCAACCAACACCATCAGAACCCTTCGAACCATCAGTATATATATGATGAGAATCACCATGTTCAAAAGCATGATCCAAGAAACTTGCCCTCAACTGATCACCAGAACTATTGCTCCTGCTGTCCCTAATTGGGCAGATTTCTAAGTGTGGCCTATTCCAAGGAGGAAATTATGAAGGCGAAATTTCAGCTACTGCAGGGGGTAGTAATCCCACCTCCCTGGCAGAGCTTGCTAATCGAACTTCAAGCGGCTTTGGCAGTCTAGGTCTATTTGGGGCTCTATCAGTTGGTTCTCTAACGTACTTATAATTAGGGTTTAGCTTTGATGTAAGTACTCTTGATATGACTCTCAAGCCTAATTCCTCCCTACGGATAAATAGTGGGGGAAAACCTGACTCAACATACAGGCTTTCTACTGGAGAAGTTCTATAGGCTAACATACAAATACGTAAAGCCAAATTATGGACAACATCTAATTTCTGCAGTGTTGTCTTGCATGCACAACCATAAACTTGACAACCATAATCAATTTTGCTTAGGCATAAAACCTGGTACATCCTCAAAAGGGTGATTCGATCTGCCCCCCAATTAAAATTAGACACAACTTTAAGAATATTAAGACGAAGCTTCATGTTACATACAACTTCATTAATATGTTGAGTAAAAATGATATTGTTATTTTACAATAAAGTTTTGTATATACTTACCTGGCAGACATATACTTAGCTTACGTCTCTGACGTCACGACAGAATTCAAAACTCGCGGCTAACGCGACAGGTTGGTCAGGTGATCTACCTTACCCGCCGCTGGGAAGCGGGTGTAAGAACCAACATACCTTTCTTGCCAGATTTTTTCTCTCTTATACCTGTCTCCTGAGGGGAGGCTGGGCGGGCCATCAATCGCATATGTCTGCCAGGTAAGTATGTACAAAACTTTATTGTAAAATAACAATATCATTTTTGTACATGAACTTTCCTGTCAGACATATACTTAGCTGATTGACACCCTTGGTGGAGGGTACAAGACAGAAAATAACAAAGAAAAGGTAAACAACACCTGTTGTAGGATAAAAATAACCTTGGTTCTTACCTGTTTAGGCTGAAGACTTCATAGATACTGTCTATTAGTCTGCATAGCCATAAGAGCTACAGCGAGGGCGTGACCTACAGCTGAAAAGACTCTTTGGGTCTACTAACGGGATTTGATATCCGCTTACTTAGTAGAATCCAAGTCGGATCATGTCAATGGGGTTCGCCCTCTTCATGACAGAACCTGTCCACTACCAACGCAGGGAGCTTCAAACCAAATCCGATCACCTAACCAAACTAAAGTTATTAGTATTACGAAACGAAAAAAGATGCCTACCTGCATCATTTTTCATACAACCATATGAACTCAATTAACAAAAACAAGGGAAGACACTACTAAGGATATGTTCCAGCTCCCTGCCCCAGCACCGAATCCGCCGATACGTACGGGCCTAAAGCGAAGCACTCGTCATACGTAATACTGACGTCTTTTAGGTAGTGGTTGGCGAATACTGAATTACATCTCCAGAATGTAGTTTTCATCAGATTCTGAAGAGACATATTCTTATTAAAGGCCAAGGAAGTGGCAATTGCTCTCACTTCATGAGCCTTGACTTTTAGGAGCTTGAATGTTCTTCATTACAAGATCTGTGTGCTTCTTTCACAAGACTTCTAATGAAGAAAGACAGCGCATTTTTCGACAATGGTCTGCTGGGGTCCTTTACAGAGCACCATAGTCTGTCCTCAATGCCCTTAAGGGTTTTCTTCTTCTGAAGGTAGTATTTTAAACTCCTAACAGGGCAAAGAGTTCTTTCAGGTTCTTCCCCTACTATGGCAGATAAACCACGAACCTCAAAGTTCCTTGGCCAAGGATTTGAGGGGTTCTCATTCTTTGCTAAAAAACGAAGGAAGGAAGGAACAAACCACGGAATCTCCTTGAAAAACCTACCCTTCCTTCTAGGGCATGAATCTCACTAACCCTTTTAGCGGATGCTAAAGCCATGAGAAAGAGAGCTTTCCTCGTAAGCTCTTTGAAGGAGGCTAAATGTGGTGGTTCAAACCTAGAGGACCTCAGGAAACGAAGAACCACGTCCAGATTCCAACTTGGAACTTCGTTCGAAGTTTTTCTTGGAAGTTTCAAAAGATCTTAATAGATCATGAAGATCTTGTTATTCGAAAGATCTAAATTCCTATGTCTGAACACAGCAGCCAGCATGCTTCGGTATCCTTTGATAGTAGATACTGCCAAACCGCATTTTTCTCTGAGGAAAACTAGGAAATCTGCTATCTGAGTCACAGAGGTACTGGAAGAGGAAAACTTCTGATTCCTGCACCACCGGCGAAAGACGTCCCACTTCGACTGGTAGACTTTAAGGGTCGAAGGTCTTCTAGCTGAGGCGATAGCCTTAGCAGCTTTTTGTCGAAAACCCCAAAACCCCTTCGCTCTGACAAGACTTTGACAGTCGAAAGCCAGTCAGATTGAGAGCGGGGAGGTTTCTGTGATACCTGTCGAAGTGGGGTTGTTTGAGCAAATCTTGTCTTTGTGGAAGTGCTCTTGGAAAGTCCACCAACCATTCCAGTACCTCTGTGAACCAATCTTGGGCGGGCCAGAACGGAGCTACTAGCGTCATTCTTGTCATCTCCGAGATAGCAAACTTCTTGAGGGTTTGTCCCAGTACTTTGAAGGGGGGAAAGGCGTAGACGTCTAGACCTGTCCAATCTAGGAGAAACGCATCCACTGATACTGCTCCTGGGTCTGAGATCGGGAGCAGTAAAGTTCGATTCTTGCGTTCCTTGCTGTTGCAAAGAGATCGATGTGAGGTCTGCCCCATCTTCTCCACAGGTCTTGGCATACCTCTGAGTGGAGGGTCCACTCGGAAGGCAGGAGTTGATTCTTCCTGCTCAGGAGATCGGCCCTGACGTTCCTTTCTCCCTGTACGAATCTGGTGAGAAGACTGATCTTCCTTGTTTGAGACCACAGCAGAAGATCCCTTGCTGTTTCGTACAGGGAGAAGGAGTGTGTCCCCCCCTGTTTTTTGATGTACGCCAAGGCTGTTGTGTTGTCCGAATTGACCTGCATTACTGCATTTCGGACGTGGGGCTCGAAGGCTTTCAATGCCATCCAGACTGCCATCAACTCTTTCTTGTTGATGTGCCAGGACACCTGATCCCCCTTCCAGGTGCCTGACACTTCTCTCGTCCCGAGCGTCGCTCCCCAACCTGCTTCCGATGCGTCGGAAAACAACACATGGCTGGGGTTCGGCATGTAAAGAGACATTCCTTCCACAAAACGAAGTGAGTTGTTCCACCACCGAAGGTCTCTCTTGATTTCCCTTGAGATCTTGAAGGAGAACTCCAGATCTAGGGAGAGACGCCTCCAGTTCTGGTATAGGAAGAACTGTAGAGGCCTGAGATGCAACCTTCCTAGAGAAACGAATTGCTCCAACGAGGAGAGTGTCCCCAGCAGACTCATCCACTCCCTCGCTGTGCATACATCTTTCTCTAGGAAGGTCGTTATTTTCTCGTAGCAACGAGCTATCCTCTCTGGCGACGGAAAAGCCCGAAAAGCCAGAGAAGCTATCCGAATCCCCAGATAGATCCGCTCTTGACTGGGATTAATTGAGACTTCTGGAAGTTCACCAGAAGTCCCAGAGAACTTGCCAATGTAAGGGTCTTTTGAAGGTCCTCCAGACATCTTTCTTGAGACTCTGCTCTGATTAGCCAGTCGTCGAGATAAAGCGACACCCTCACTCCCTCCAAATGTAGCCACTGCGCCACGTTTTTCATTAACCCCGTGAAAACTTGGGGTGCAGTCGATAGGCCGAAGCACAAGGCCTTGAATTGGAAGATGTTTTCCTCCCATCATGAATCGTAGATACTTCCGTGAAGAAGGATGGATCGGCACATGAAAGTAAGCGTCCTGAAGGTCTAGAGACACCATCCAGTCCCCTGGACGAAGAGCCGCTAACACTGAGGAAGTTGTCTCCATGGCGAACTTCCTCTTTTTCAAAGACGTTCAGGGCGCTTACATCCAAAACCGGTCTCCATCCTCCTGAGTTCTTCGGAACTAGGAATAGTCTGTTGTAAAAGCCCGCAGAGCGGGTATCTTTCACTAGTTCTATAGCCTCCTTCTCTAGCATGAGATCTACTGCTAGAGAAAGGGCTTGATTCATGATGGGGTCCTTGTACTTGGCCACCAACTCCCTCGGAGTTGTCGTCAATGGTGGTCTTGACGAGAAGGGAATGAGGTATCCTTTGCTGACAATCGATAGGGACCAATTGTCTGCCCCTTTGTGTGCCCAGACGTCGGCAAATTTCAGTAGTCTGGCACCCACTGATGTCTGGAGTCCTTGATCGCTATTTCTTCCCTCTGACTGACCTAGAGAAGGTTTTACCTCTCTTAAAAGGTCTAGTTCCTCTGGTTGTAGAACCTCTGACAGCGGGTCCTCCTCGAAAGGGCTCCTGTCTCAGAGGAGTCTCTTTCTTGGCCTTGGGTTGGAAGACAGAACGAGGTTTCCTGGCCGCCTGGGCTAACATGTCCTGAGTAGCCTTAGCTGAAAGGGCACTCGAGACATCTTGAATAATCTTCTTGGGGAACAGAAGAGGAGAGAGTTGAGCATACATAAGCGAGGCCCTTTGCGCATGTGAAACTGCCTTAGTGAGAAACAAACAGTAGACAGACCGCTTCTTAATAACTCCAGCTCCAAACAGTGAGGCGACTTCACTCGATCCGTCTCTCACTGCTTTATCCATGCAAGTGAGGACGCAGTTAAGATCTTCAGGAGACAGAGAATCTGGGGTCTGGGTCTTATTAGCCAGAACTCCTAAAGACCAATCAAGGAAGTTGAAAACTTCCAGGACTCGGAACATTCCCTTCAGTAGGTGGTCAAGTTCGTTCATCCCCCACGTAGTCTTGGCGGACAAGAGGGCGGAACGACAAGCAGAATCCACCAATGAAGAGAAGTCCGAGTCCGCAGACGAAGGGAGAGCGAGGCCTAAAGGTTCTCCCGATTCGTACCAGAATCCCAATCTGCCAGTCAGTTTAGACGGAGGGAAAGAAAAAACCGTCTTCCCTTTCTCTTCCTTAGAAAGGAGCCATTCCCAAAACCTCTAAGCGCCTTCTTCATGGAAACAGTAGGTTTCATCCTTACACAAGACGAAACCTTCGACGTCTTCGAAGTGGAGAATAACGAAAGAGGAGAAGGAGGAGCCACAGGAGAAAGGATATCTCCAAACTCTTGCAGAGCAAATCTGTCAGCCTCTTATAGGAGGAAACAGAGGAGTCTTTTGGTCCTTCTTCTTCTGAGGGTCCAGGTTCTTCCTGAGCTGAAGAGCCCTCATGATCCTTAGAGGCGCGACTATTCTTAAAAGAGTCTCTAGAGGAAGTAAGACGTATACGTCTTGGAGACAAAGCTTCAGAAACGTGTCTACTTGCAACATCCTTCTTGTCTGGAGGAGTGCGTTTCCCAGATTCTTGGAGCCTAACAGGAGTAAGGCGGCTGTCAGGAGCAGAGCGCCTGTTTGAAGAAGAACTTCTATCAGGCTCTTGGCGCCTATCCAAAGGAGAGCGGCTACCAGGCGAACAGCGCCTGCCATACGAGAAGCGTCTACCAGGCTCTTGGCGCCTGAACCGAGGCGAGAGGATCTCTGGCGACGAGCGCCTACTAGGTGAGCGCCTACAAGGGGAGAAGCGCCTGCTAGGATCTCGGCGCCTGACTCGAGGAGAGTGAAAGTCAGGAGAAGAGCGCTTGCCAGGAGAAACGCGCCTAACAAGCTCTTGACGCCTGTCCAGCGAAGAGCGCCTGTCCGATTTAGGGCGCTTGTCAACAGGAGAGTGTAGGCGAGACGAGGAGCGGCTACGAGGCGAGTAGCGCCTACTAGGCTCTTGGCGCCTGTCAAGGGGAGCGATCCTGTCTCGAGAAGAGCGTCTGTAGGGTGAAAATCTCCTACGAGCAGTTTGCTCCTTATCCGAAGGAGAAACCTGTCTGTCAGGCGAATGGCGCTTGGACGCAGATGGGATCTTGTCCGAAGCAGAAAGTCTCCTGCGAGAATCTGAACGCACAGGTGAGCGTGCCGCTTCCGTCGAATAGCGAGAGTCAGGAGAGGGGAGCCTGGACTTCTTTACAGGAAGCGAGACGTCCTTCCTACGACGAGACGACACAGCCAAAGAGCCAGCCAAGCCAGAGCCGAAATCTGCGCCTGAAGGTTAGCCAACACCCTTGCAGGAGAATTCACAAACTCTTGAACAGGTGACGAGGCTCGATCTCTGCTCGGGGAACGATACTCCTGAGATCTCTTACGTTTCTTCGCTTCCACCTCAGGCTCTTCCGAAAAAAAATTCAGGGCTGGATGACGGGCGCAGGGAGCGTCAGGCTCTTCCGAAAAAAACTTCAGGGATGGATGGGACGGGCCAGGGAGCGGCCAGGCCTCTCTTCGAAGGGGCGCGAGGCTTCCGAAGAGCTCCATCCTCGTTTAGGAGAAGGCGAAGGCGAAGACGAGAAGCATTGGCGCAAAATTTCTCTCTTGGAGCGATCCAAGGTAGCCTGGGAACGATCAACAGGAGCTACCGAGGGGACGCCTGACCGGTGGGGATGCTCCCTAACCTTCCTGCGGCTTTCGACTTTCCTCCTCCACTGGGACTGGGAGTCTGGAAGAGGTCTAGGCCTGGAAGCATTAGGGAGCCGATCAGACGCACCCTCCACTGCACTGGGTTCACTGCACAAATCACTATTGGAATCACTCTTACCTTCTAATTGCTTGATTTTCCTCTCCATACTGCGAATGGTGGCTTTCATGGAGGCCACTTCTGAAGGCGCATCTTCGGCTTTGGTGCAGGGAGCAGGAGCTGAAACTGACAAAGGAGCTACTTCTAAAATAGGATTATCTATATCCAACTCGCTAATACGAGATCTACTACTGCTCCCTGAAGAAGCTTTCCTAACTTTATCGTTTTCAAGCTTCCTCAAGTAGGAAGACAAAGACTTCCATTCATCCTCATTCAGCTTTTCCCATTCATTACAAGGATTATTAAAGGTGCATTCATTCCCTCTACACTTCAAACATACCGGTCTGTGAGGGCTAACCGCAGCTTTCGGTAGCCTCACCTTACCATCAGTCTTACAACAAACTCTAAACATAGCAGTTTTCTTAGTATCAACATCAGACATCATGAATCCAAGAAAAAATCCAAAGAAAAGTCCAATAACTGTCCACAAATCGCGAATGCCAGGCCAAAAGATCGGGTACTCACCCAAAGTCCGTAGAAACAATCCAGGGCGAAACGAGAAAAGAATCCAACTGTCAAGAGGTACCGACAACAGGTGTGGTCGACACCGACGACAGAAAAAATCTGGCAAGAAAGGTATGTTGGTTCTTACACCCGCTTCCCAGCGGCGGGTAAGGTAGATCACCTGACCTAACCTGTCGCGTTTAGCCGCGAGTTTTGAATTCTGTCGTGACGTCAGAGACGTAAGCTAAGTATATGTCTGACAGGAAAGTTCATGTACAAAAGTTAATTTCTTATCAAATGTAACACCTAGATACTTAATGCTATCTTAAGGTAAAATCGAATCATTTAAAAACAACGTAGGGATCTCTTCCACTCTTCTTAATCGGCAAAATCGTATAGCTTTGGTTTTTTCTGGTGAAAATTTGAAACCTTTAGCACTGGCCCATAATGTTGAAGCATTAATAGCAGTCTGGATCTTTTGACAAGCTTCGACAGCTGTGGACTTGTTACAGATTATTGCATAATCTTCAGCAAAGGCCAGACCATGCACCCCGACAGGAACTTGTTCTAGTAGGCCGTTGACAGCTACATTAAAGAGTGTTGGACTAAGGACACTTCCCTGAGGTAACCCTTCTTCTTGAGGGTAAGCAAAAGAAATGTAAGAGCCCACTCTTACTTTCAGGTAATGTTCTGACAAAAAATCTTTCAGACAATAGAACAAATTACCCACAACACCCCACTCTACAAGTTGCAAAAGGATACCCCCTCGCCAGGTAGTGTTGTAGGCTTTTTCTAGGTCAAAGAACACTGCAACAGTCTGGTTTTGCACAGCAAAAGCATTCTGTATCTCCCGAGTAAGAAACATCAAAGGGTCAGAAGTACTTCTATTTTTCCTAAAGCCAAACTGCCGATTAGATAAAAGATTCTTTGAATCCAAATACCACACAAGTCGAGCATTGACCATTCTCTCATAAATCTTGCTAACACAACTAGTTAAAGCAATTGGCCTATAATTCTTAGGAAGGAAGGAATCTTTAAAAGGTTTTAAAACAGGTACAATAATCGATATCTTCCAAGACTCTGGTGAAGTTCCTGAAAGCCAAAAACTCTTTAAAATGTCTAAAAGAAATTGTTTTGTACTTCTAGGCAAATTAAAAATCATTGAGTACAGTATATCATCTTCCCAAGATGTTGGGGAAGGCAACGAGATTGCATGATCCAATTCTTTCATGGTGAAAGGAAGATTATATGACTCTAAATTTAAACTAACAGCAGGAACAACCGTGGTACCGTCCCTAATATTCCTGAATGCAGGAGAGTAATGTAGGGCACTAGATATACTGGAGAAATGCCTACCAAAGGTTTCTGCAACTTCTCCAGAATCAGATATGAGGAAGCCATCAATTTTCAATATAGGCAAGGGAGGTGGCGAAAATTTCCCTTGCAGCTTTCGGATTCTGTTCCAGACTAATGACATAGAGGAGTCATATTTTAATTCACTTATATATCTGATAAACGATTCCCTCTTTGCTTGCTTAAATGTTTTCTTTTGCTTAGCAAGAGCTCTTTTATAGATAATTTTATTGACCAAGCAAGGAAATCTACGATATCTCTTATAGCAAGTTCTTGTTATCTTTCGGCTCAAGGCACATGAATCGCTCCACCAAGGTACTAGAGGACGCCGAGGCTTACCTAAAGTTCGAGAAATAGACAGCATGGCACCACACAGCAATATACTGATTAAATACTCATAAGCAGATGTTGGGCTCTGAAAATCTTTTATCTCTTGATCAACTTCAGTAGATTTTTTGAATAATCCCCAGTCAGCCTCCCCTACCTTCCATTTTGGTAAACATGGAGATGGAATATTTTTCATAAACTTTAAGTGAATGGGCCAGTGATCACAGCCATGATCATTCTGGTCTACTACCCACTGGTAATCTAACCTCAAAGACGAAGAGCAGATAGTGAGGTCAATGGCTGAATCAGTATTATGAAAAACATCATGTCTTGTAGGGGAACCATCATTCATTAAAGTGATGTCATTTAAGTCAAGCAGCTGTTCTATTATTAAACCCCACCGGTCGCAGTTTGGCTCTCCCCAGAGGGTGTGCTTGGCATTAAAATCCCCCATCAGATTGAAGGGTTTAGGAAGTTGGTCTATTAACGTCTGTAGATCGGTTAATTCTAGCTGACAGGGATTACCCTGCGCATCCTGCAATGTATTTTCCAATGATGGATCAAGGTAGAGAGAACAAATTGTGATCCATTTATAATTGAAAATTTGAACTGCACAAGCCTGCAACACAGTGTTCAATTGAACAACTCTGTGATTAACAGACTTACGGACTATGATGTCTGTGCCTCCCTGAGCACGTACACCTATCAGGGGTGGAGACCTATGAAATGAACTAACTTAAAAACCCACGTTGGGAATGTGCTCTCCCAACTTTGTCTCTTGTAGACACATCGCAGAAAGATTATGTTCCTTAAACAGAACCCGAACTTGCTCTCTATTTGGTATAAAGCCACGGATGTTCCATTGCATGAGAGCCATTATTTAGAAGATGGGATCTTAAAATTTTCTACCAATTTAGGAATCTGAGTCCTGGTGAGAGAGATCTTATCAGTTTTACCAGAACTACTTGATCTAGATCTAGGTGTTATAGATCTTTTAGATGATGGGCCTTCACTTGCCCTTCCAGTTTTGCTTTTATTTTTCCTATGATGGCCGAGTGACCGAGAATGAGGTGAAGAGGGAGAAAGGGCCCTCTTCTGACGAATAAAGAGGGCCTCTATCTCCTCACCGTCATCTCCACGGTGCACTGTAATGACAGGATCAGGTGAGGGCTCAATGTCAGGCAATGTCCCTGTCAGAGAGAAGTCGTCAACATACTGAGATCTGGCTTGAACCCTTGAACCAACAGGGTCCCCTGGCTTGACCAGAGTCTCTGCAACAAGAGGAGCCCTGCCAGAGGGGGCATGAGAAGCCCCACTAGGGGGGCCATGGGGAGCCCCACCAGAGGGGGCGTGGGAAACCCCACCAGGGGGGCACGGAGAGCCCCACCAGGGGGAGCATGGGGAGCCCCACCAGGGGGGGCACAGGGAGCCCCAACAGGGGGGGGCATGGGGAGCCCCACCAGAGGGGGCGTGGGAAACCCCATTAGGGGGCCCCCGGGGAGCACCACCTGAAGGGGCACCAGAAGTAGCAATATCCGGCTGCTGTGCCTTCAAGGCATCTGAACAAGTTTTCCTTCCCAACAGCTTCTTGGCCTGTCCCACACTGATGTGTTCAGCAATAGATTTAAGTAATGCCTCCTGTTCTTTTTTGAATGCACTGCATTTCTTATCTCGGGCTCGATGTTCACCCTTACAGTTCACACAAATTACCGGTTCAGAACATTCCTCGTGCTCAGGCTGGCCACACGATTCACAAAGTTTATTCCTGGTGCAAACATTAGAGGAGTGTCCAAAGCCAAAACATTTAAAGCACTGGAACACTCTCGGTCTATAAGGACGAATTTTCATAATTTCATGGTCAAGAACAATTTCAGATGGCAAAAAAGGACTTACAAATGTTAAAATAATCATAGACGAGCGGGGCACTTTGAAAACCTTCCAAACCACATCTGGACACATCTCCAAAATTTCCTCTTCGTCCATTTCATGTAAATCTTCATTGAAGATGACACCCTTTGCATAACTAAAATTATAGTGGGGTTTTACCATCTTTTATCATACCTTCGGATCAAGCTTTAAATTTAGGAGCATTAACTGATTGAACATTGGTCTTGGCATGAACTAAAAAACTATTACGCCCAAAGCGAGTTACTTCTGGGCTCCCAACATTGCCGATCTTCTGGCTTACCAACCTTTTCACCTTGAAGAGGTTGCCTCTCTCACCATGTGTTGTAATAATCAACCACTTAGCTGGGTCTGGTGATCTGGAGGTTTTACTTATTTTACTTGAATCTTTAGTTTCAGTTGGTGGTCTATATATCTCAAGATACCTAGGGACCTCTTCTGCCTCTACAAGTCCAACACTCATAGAATCTGACCTAAACTCTCTGTAGGCTCTGTGAGCTTCCGATTCGTTGTTGAAAAATATCCAAAATTCAAAACAACCATAATTTTTGCCAAGTCTATTCCGTAATTCTTTTACGTTCCCAAATTTACAAAATTCATTAAATAAGGTTTCATAATTCCAGTCTAAAGGGACTGGGTTTTTACATACAAAAAATGTTTGTAACAAGGAGCTCAGTTTGAAAAAAAAGGCTCCCAAAGTCACAACTGGAGGAATTACCAGAATTTTCCTTGTCCTTATCCTTGCCTAAGTAGTCAACAGAAGGTTTTATGGTCTCCATAAGACGTAGAATGGAGCCACATTTAGAGGACAGTGTTATCCCATACATGGCTGCCCTAGGGGTACCACCCAGATATACAACCCACCCTCAGTGCTTAAGGCGTCATGATGTCCGTCGAGATCAGACCCAGCACTAAGAGAAGGGTTTGACATATAAACTTTCCCCTTGCTCGACCACGTTAGGCACTCGAATTCTACGGGTGAGGTGGCATGCCAATCATCCTCACCCTCCATCAAATCCAATGAACAAGTCCAAATCATGTCCACAAACCAATCCAAGTCATCAACATAAAATCCGTGCCTTATAGAGGGAGGAAGCAGAAGGAAGAAAAGTTTTAGTAAAAGGAAAAGGGCTGACTTATTTAGTTGGATCAACAGCTGGGCACCAAGGCCCAGCGAGAAAGTAGTTCCCACCAGCATCAGGGCCCAGCTGCTGAACCCTAAGCCCCCCATCCTCGGCAAGGCTTCAGCATCTGTGGGGATTAAAAATAAGCTAAGAAACAAATTAAGTACAGATACAGTTAATGCATTGCTACACATTAGTTATGGTCTCAAACGGATGTCAAAAACGTGCTTCTCATATGAGTTTCCAAATGACGTTTTGAAGTTGGTAACTTCAGGTCTTAAATATGAGAAGAGTGAGAAAATACAAGATGGCAATCCTTCAACTTCATCGGCCACCAATAGACAATGAAGATGATATCCTAGATTTAGTGCTAAATGACGCTGAATAGATTACTATTTTAAAGACAAGTTTTAACTGCATTTAGAATAAGGTTTTAAATACATAGCCAATATGTAATTTTTTGTGGATCTGAAGAATCGCCAATGATGAACTTCTTTGTAAATAAATCCTACTGATGTTTTTCATGAAGAATTCCATCGTATTAGGTAAGTACACACTATGCAGTTATCAGTTTTTATTATATTTGACACAAACTAATAATTGTATTTTTACATGAAAATCAAGTAAATCTATTGCATTCTTACTTTCAAAAGTTAGCCATTTTTCTAGCCATTCACGAAAATTTCTAGCCGAATTTTAGCCGTACCTGGCAAGCAATCTAGCCATGATTGGGACGACCCATTGGTTACAAGATGGACAGTTCAGCAGTACTTGCTGTCATGGAGGGAGCGTGCGAGTTTTTGCTCTGACTCATTGCTGTCGAGGTAGTGACCTCATGCTAAGAGTTCTTGTGGGTCTGTCAATGGGGTCTTATCCACTTACTCGATAGAGCCTGAGGATTTTTGTCAATGGGTGCTATTCCACTTACATGACAAAACACCTTGCCTAATGGCATAATCAGGGAGCACGACACCGATCCCGATCACCTGATCCTAACACGAGGGTTAGTACTGAGATTGAAAAGAGTTATCCCCAAACTCCTTTCAAAACAACCCTAAAAACTCGACGTTAAATAAATTTTAACTCACTAGTTAAGGATCAGTATCAGCTCCCTATCCCAGCAACGTATCCGCAGACACGTATACACCAAGAGAGAAGGATCTCTCGTAGGTTATTTTGACATCCTTCGGGTAATGGGAAGTCAACACAGAGTTGCATCTCTAGTATGTGGCAGCTAAAATGTCCTTTATTGACATATTCTTAGGAAAGAAAGAGAATTCGCAACGGCTCACACTTCATGCGCTTTAACTCTCAGCTGTTTGAAGGAATTATCAAGGCACTTATCGTGTACTTTGGAGATTACACTTGTCACAAAGAAGGCCAGGGCGTTCTTTGATATGGGTCTCGTCTGGCTGGAGCTTCGCGCCTGGCTGGCGCCTCGCACTTTGATTAAGTATTGCGCCTGGAAGGAGGCTCACTCCTGACCAGGGACTTGCGGCTGGCTGGAGCCGAGTGGCTGAGAAGGGGCTCGTGGCAGGAGCGTGGCTGGCGCCTCGTGCCTGGTTGGCACCTCATGCCTGGCTGGAGCTTCGAGCCTGGCTGGCGCCTCGCGCCTGGCTGGAGCTTCGCGGCTGGCTGGTGCTGTCCGCATCGGACACTCTCGCCTGTCCGGGCTGTTCGCATCTGGCGCTTTGCGCCTGGCTGGCGTTGTCCGCTTCGGACACCCGCGCCTGTCCGGCCTGTCCGCCTCTGATGCTTCGCGCCCGGTTGGCGCCCCACGCCTGGCTGCTTCTGTCCGCCTCGGACAATAAACGCACTTGTCCGAGCTGTCCGCATCTGGCGCTTTTCGCCAGATGCCTAGTTGGCGCCTGGCTGGCGATTCATTGTCCGAGGATCCTGAACAAACAGACAATAGTTTGTCCGGAGACTGGAGAAGGGTGGAAGGTTCTCTTCTACCTGGCCAGGTATGTCCAGTAGACGAGAGGATATCTTAATGGGACGAGAAAGAGGAGTTTTCCTCCGAGGAGGATCCTTCGTGAGTACTTCCGTCGCTGACGAGATCTATTCCTGCATGTTAAGGAGGATTCTCGTTGCAGAATCTTCCCTCTCCTTGTCCAAAGGAAGGGAAGGAGGTCTGGAAGTCGAAGATGACTCGGAGCCGAAAGCAGGCGAAACCAGGGCTTTCTTGGCTCGTCGTATCCCTCTGAGCACCTTCTGGGAAGCGCTTCGGGTCCCTCATCGCACACCAAAGACTCTGTAGGCAACCCTTAAGCCGTTTATTCTCCTTAAGATAAAACTTAAGCGCCCTGACTGGGCAAAGAGACCCTTCTATCTCTTCCCCTACTAAATGGGAAAGTCCCTTGACTTCAAAGCTCTGAGCCAGGGTTAGAAGGGTTTTAGTTCTTTGCCAGAAATAATGGCTGGAAAGAACAAATCGCCGAGTATCCATTGAATCCGATGCGAGACTCCGATACATGAAGTTCACTTGTCCTCTTGGTAGTTGCGAGGGCCAAGAGAAAAATGCATTTCCTCGTAAGATTCTAAAAGAAGCTTGATGAGGAGGTTCAAACTTGTCGGAATAAGGAATCTGAGGACCACGTCAAGATTCCAACTCGGAGTACGTGATGTCCTACTCTTGGTTGTCTCGAGGGATCGTATAAGATTCTGAAGATCTTTGTCCTCTGCTATCTTTAGGCCCCTTTGTAAAGACAGAGGATAGCCTGCTACTGTATCCTTTGATAGTAGATATAGCCAAAGGTGATTCTTCTCTCAGAAAGGGAAGAAAACAGCAATGTAGGTCACAGAGGTATTGGAAGAGGACAGTTTCTTCATTCAACCCTGCAATATCGGCAGCACTTCTTTGTCTTGGCAATGACACTCGCCATTCGGCTTGAAAAATCCTCTCATTCATGTCAACTTCTCGACAGTCTGCACGCAGTCAGACTCAGAGTGGAGAGGTTTTGAGGTACCTCTCGAAGTGAGGCTGATAGAGTAGACCGACTCTCTTGGGAAGGGCCCTTGGACAGTGACATCTGTGAATCCAGCCTCTCAAAGGCCAAAATGGGGCGAAAAGCGTCACCCTCGCTCCCTCTGACGCCAGCAATTATCTGAATACATCTCTTAAGAATTTGAATAGGGGAAAAAAACTAATATTTATCCCCCTTCCAAACTAAAGGATGGCGTCTATTGCTACCGCTCTTGGATCGAGAATAAGGGAGCAGTCTAGAGGAAGCCTCTTCGTCTTCAACATTGCGAAGAGATCTATGAAAAAGACGTCTCCAAAGTTTCCACAACTCTCGATACACTTCCAAACGAAGATTACTCAGACGTCAGTAGTTGCTATCGTCGATCGAGAAGATCCGCACGGACGTGCAGCATCGTGCAGCGAACCTCTTGAGGATCGTTACGTTCTGTCAGGATGCCCAGCACCCTCTCGTATGTTATTTCCGTTTTTTGGTAGGAAAAATTGTAGAGGTCTGAATTGCAGTCCATTCAGGGAAACAAACTTCTGCCACGAGGAAATGGTCCCCAGCAGACTCATCCATTGCCTCACTGAGCATGCTTCGTTCTCTAATAAGGCTGTGCTTGCATAAGCATGAGAGCATTATATAACATAGTGCTATGCCGCGGTAGAATCATCCATAATTCTGTTGCATTGCGGTAAACAGCATTGAAAAGGTGTAAGAGATATCTCTGTTGAAAATTTCTCAGTAAAACGAAGACAATGTTTATTCATGCTTGCCTACAATTCCCCTCAATCCGAGGCTAAAGTCCGTGATTGTAGGGCAGAGATATGGTTAGCCAATCAATCCCGTAGGAGAGAGAGATGTAACCGACCGCGCATGACAGAGAACTAGCTGGTACTGCGTTGGTCTACAGTGACAGCAGTCTACATTCGCCGTCTCGCAGTATTCTTCCCGAGTTGCCAGCTACTCCATTCTACGAAGGAATATATTTATAAATATTATCGAGCAGAAAGCCTGGCGCGAGGATTCGGAAGAGCTCTCATTCATTGGTTAGAGGCTCTTCCAGGAAAAAGACTTGTAGACTACGTCCATGAAGTCTTATGTCCAATAGTATAGGAAGCTTGAGCTTTCCTCTTCGGTTCTCGGTTCTCACTTGAGGATCTCCTTCGGCTAATACCAATTCTTTCTCTTGGCGAAGGGAACGAAGACAGTCGATATCCACTATCTCTCTTCCTCGTCGAGGAAAGAATGTAGTAGAGAATAGCTGTCCAAGTGACTACAATACTCTACGTATTTTACCTTTGCGTTATTTCCTACTGTATGGTTCAAGTCATATACACGTATTGTAGATTCCTCTACGGATGGCAACCGAAAGGACTATTATTCCAAGTGCAATAAATCGGTACTCCTTGCAACCTTCCAGGAGTTTCCAGTGTAAGGACAACGCTTAAAGGTATTATTACGACAACATCAACTCAGCTTCTGTATTTAGCGAATTCTGTTTCGCTTAAATATGTTTGCTCGAGAGTTTCCTATGCTTACGCAATAAAATGTTATTAAGATCTTTGTCAATGAGAACAAACCCATTTACGAGACAGAGTAAATATTTTTGTCAATGAGGTGTTACGCACTTACTTGACAAAACGTGTAATATGTTACTAGTGAGGGAAAACGCACTTATATGAGAGTAAGTAATCTAGGAATTCGAGCATATAGTCTTCCCATAAACCGCAGAAATCGAGGAAGGGGCAGGATTCCTGTTCCGAGATTGGGCTTACGGTAGGGAGGACCCTAAAGTTCCCCTTCGGCAGCGCAGTCCCGAATGCAGAAGAGGTGTTTTATGACACCGAAATCTGCTAAAGTTTTGTCTCCTCTGGCCTTCCGAAAGTGTCGCACCCCTCGGAGATTCTTAGTCAGAAATCTCCTGGAGTTCTTGCCTCGTCATGATGAGGGAAGAGTATGAACTGAAGGAGAGAGCCTACGCTGAGAGGAACTGCCTGTTACAGCAGTCCTCTGTATATTGGAGAAGGGCTTCCCACATGTTCAGAGAGTCAGGAAGGAGACTCGTGCCTATCCTGACAAAGGCGCTGGCCGCCTGTGCGACATCTTGCGTCTTTATCCGGAGAAGGCTGATCCTGTGAGAAGCCGAGACTAGGAGGAGCCTCTCGTTTGGCTGTAGGCTTGCGTCTAGTTGGAGCCTCGCGCCTAGTTGGCGCCTCACGCCTGGCTGGCGCTGTCCGCATCGGACAACAGTCCAGCCTGTCCGGACTGTCCGAATCTGGCGCTTTGCGTCTAGTTGGCGCCTCGCACCTGGCTGGCGCTGTCCGCCTCGGACAATAATCAAGCCTGTCCGGGTTGTCTGCATCTGGCGCTTTGCGCCTATCTGGCGCTTTGCGCCTATCTGGCGTTTTTAAGGCTCTCTTCCTCTCGCATGGAGAATCTTCTGGAAAGCGTTCCGGTTCGAGTCCAAAGTCGGAGATTTCCAACTTCTTTCCAGAGGATGCGATAGATCATCCAAATTCCAAACGTGTCTGTAAGATGACGAATCGGACGAGGAGATGCACTCTTTGAGGATGCCTTTCCAATGGCGATCCTTGGCAGTCTGGGTCGCCACAGATCCTGCCGAGGGGACGCCTGATCGGTGGGGATTCTCCGTAACCTGCGTAAGGCTTTCGACATTCCTTCTCCTCTGGGACTGGGAGCTTGGAAGAGGTCTAGGCCTGGGAGCGAGACAGAGCCGATCAGACGCACCCTCCACTGCACTGGGAAAACTATATCCACTCGCTTACCTTTAAGAGCTCGTATTTTGAGCTCCATCCATTTTATTCTTCAAATTTGCAACAGTAATGAATTTGCAGTTTCTGTGAAGGAAGAAGGTAATGAGGATGCAACAACTACTAGTGCTGCTAATATGCTAACTGCTCGTTAGCACGAGACTTACTAAAGCTTCTAAAGGAAGCGTTTCTAGCCAAATGCTTTTCTAACTTCCTTAAGTAGGAAGTTAGAGTCTTTATTTTTCCTCAATCAAGTTTTACACACTTCTTACACGTATTAGTGAATGAATATTAATATTTCCCTTGCTTGCAAAAGATGTGAGGGTCTACCTAAGCATTCGGTAGTCTCACCTAAAACTCTAATTCACTTCTTCGAAGCAAAATCCAACAAACAGTTAACAAAAGCGTATGCCAAACCAAAGATCCAATACGTCACCAAAAAATACCGCCCAGAAGATCGATGGCGATGAAAAAACGAAAATCAAGTCAGGAGGTACCAACAACGATGTTGATGGAACCGGCGACAGAGAAAATCTGATTAGAAAACGGGAATGGTTCCTATTCCTGCCACCCAGCGGCAAGGCGGTAGATCACCTGACCTACCTGTAGCGTGTGCCGCGAAATTCGAATTTCTGTCGGGGACGACGGAGTCTATAGCTAAGTATATATCTGACAGGGAAGTTGAATGTACAAAACATCACATTTGATTATAACTCAAAGTTGGGCAGGTGGTTCAAATGCAAGTTGTTGTAGGGCTAAGGCCCCACTGAACCCGTCGCGTGTGTCCAAAACTGCTAAGCATTTTGTGAGTCTTGATCAACTGTCATAATTCAAATAAGAGTGGTCCCACATGCCGCATGAGCGTAGGTGGCGTTAGGTACCAGACTGGACACCCAAGGAACAAAAAGTTTTGATTTTAGCCGCAGTTGGACATGCGTCTCCAAGGTGGGGTCCACATGAAGATTTGAGGTACACCTACAACAACTTGCATTTGAACCACCGGCTCAACTTTGAGTTATAATCGAATGTGATAATTTGTGGTTATGATAAAGGATTCAAGTGGTTTTTTTATATATTCTAAATGGATATATTTGTGTAAATACCTTTGTTTCAGAAGTTACTGTATCCTAGTAGTGTTCAGTTCACACTCAATCTACACATCTGATTTTTTTATTGAATAAAATAAAGTGCAACTTTACAAATTTCGAAATCAGTAATCCTTACCTCAGAGTTACAAGTCTCTCTTCTGAGGGTATTGATCTTCTGTAATTGGTATCAAATTTTGATATTCGAGATATAATGCCCTCGTGAATTAAGCCAAAGGTTTTTGGCGACATCTGACAGCATTAAAAAACTTGTCTGGATGCTGTCATAACTTTTGAAAGAGTGTTGCATATTCTCCACTCTCCTCATTCTAAATTTATGCCAGGAGTCCAGATTTTCCTATTTTCAACACTTTTAATCTGGTTGACAGCAATGAGTCAAAGAACAAAACTCGCACGGTCTCTCCATATGACGGCAAGTGTTGCTGAACTGTCAGTCTTGTAACCATCACTCATTTGTCTGGTTGGGCCATACACGCAGAAGACGGACACACTTACAGATGGATGAGGCTGCTTTGGCAGTGTTGGAAGCACATGACAGATTCAGTGGGGCCTTAGCCTTAGTCTACTTCAAATGCAGACGCACGTCCAACTGCGGCTAAATACAAAATGTTTTGTTCCTTGCGCGTGCAGTCCGGTAATGCACTTGATGCCACCCACGCACACGCGCCGAGTGGGGCCACTCGTACTTGAATTATATGGCAGTTGATCAAGACGCACAAAACTCTTAGCCGTGTTGGATGCACACGACGGATTCGGCGGGGCCTTGGCCTTAGTAGTCATCCTTCCGCCTACATATGGGGTCATGGGCAAAAAAGTACTTTCATCAGATTGGGTAAATGTACTTTATTGTGTGATTTTAAATAATAGTGTCGTTTTTTTATCCCTATTATTACTTTAATATACAAGATTTATTAAAATGGTTGTATACAAATTGTGGTAACTTAGTTATGGGATATAGGACTTAACAGGTTAACTTTTACGGCTGGCTTCTACACTCAGGGTTCCCAGACGCACAATAATTTGACCCTCTGTATGATAAACAATAACATGCGTAGGGTACGATAATTTCCGATATATGTAAGATAATTACTGGAAATTTATGATAATTTGAACCTTTTTGTCATCTTACAGGAATTTAGAAGATTCAAAACTATAATTATGGCCATTCACCACCTAAAAATAAGTAAAGCTCAAAAGGAGTAGAAGGCAAAGAAGAGATGGAAAGATACATACAAATATGTAACCCCCCCTCCCTCTCTACATTGAAAGTTCGAAACGGTTTGGAGTACAGCTATGTTTCTGTCAAGTTTGTTTCACGTCGCGAACTTCTCCGTTATTTCCAGTACTTCCCATAGCATGGCTAATTTCTCAGTCTTGTTTCAAGGTCAGCCACTGAATGTATTTAGTGGCCACTGAATGTATTTAGTGGCGAAAAGACAAATCGTAACAGTTCGTTTACCAGACTGAGGATTATAATTTTAGTTTTTATTTTCCTATTTCCTATAGGTCTCTAAAATTGATCACTGGCAATTCTGCAAAGTGCAAAAGTTTAGTAAAAGTTTTCAGTTATTACAAAGACCCTATTCAAGTAGGCTTAGTGCAAATTATAACTGAAAATTATAACCTGGTCGAGAAGGATGCAGATGAATGATCTACTTTATATATTCATTGTTTTCATATAGGGATTTGTCTATGAAGTTAGGATAATTTTGGGGCTCGTTTGCAATAGGCTGAAGCTGTTTTACAGCATTGGATGTGTAGTAATTAGTAATTACAGGTTAGGTAGCTTTTATTTCTTAATCATTGTCATTGTGTACAACCTACATACCATGTCTTATCTTGGTTTTTGCTGTAAGGATTTAGCAAATTTGTATAGTTTGGTTCCTCTATCGGTAAAATAAACTTTTTTTTTTTCAATAAGCGTCTGTCCCTTTATTTAATGTGAACTCTAGTCATTGTCTACAGTTTGCACTTCACATATTTGTCTGGGTTTAAAGATCATTTCCTGAGACCATTGATGAAAACATTAAATCTTCACTTAATTGTTTCTTACAGGTTTCACTAAATTAACCTATTTGGGCCTAGGTCTATTAAATAGCTTCAGGACAACCAAGCCTGACACCAGTGATAATGAATTGGAGTTTTCGGATTCTAATGAAAGTAAAAGGAGAAAAGTGAGCAAAGGGGAAAAGGATCAAAACAAAGTAAACCAAAGTAAGCAAGGCGAGAACAAAGTTATGGGAAAAAAAAATTTCCCCGGATAAAGCCGTCTAAGGATCGTTCAAGGCAGTGTGTAGTACATGTAATGTTGAAATATCCGCACAAGTTATGACTCTGAAACTTCACAGAAGAGCGAGAAGCATTATAAAATTAACGTTCCTTCTTCATAAAAAAAAAGGAATTCAATAAAAAAAAGTGATGAAGTTAAGAGAGCAGAAATAAAAGTTGTTGCTATGATGATGGAGCATAACATTAGTTGCAGAACGGCTGATCATATGGCCGATGTTCTTAGAGACACTTTTCCAGACCCTGCCATATTAAAAGAAGTAAAGCTCAAATGAACTAAATGTGTAGCTGAAAATGTGTAGCTGAAAATGTTACTGCTTCTGCACACACACAAAATATCAGAAAAATTAAGGCAGAACAAATTTAGTATTCTTGTGGATGAATCTACAGACATAGCAACCAACCTCTCAGAATGTTGTGATAATGGTAAGGTTCCCAGACGGTATTATTGTTGGCACAAGATTTTGGGATTTGGTCCCTATATTCAGCAAAGACAGATGGTGCTCACGAAGGTGCAGCAGCTAGCAGAATTTTCTCTATTATGAATTCATTCCAGCAGTTCAAGATACCTGCATCTAAAATCATTGGTTTTGGATCAGATGGGTGCAACACAATGATGGGTGCAAATAATTCAGTAAGAGTAGTAGATTTAAAGAACATTGCCCTGGCATATACGTTATGAAATTTATATACCATTCTGCACATTTGCGTGCATCAGAGGCATGCAAAGAATTGCCACAGGATATTGAAGAATTAGCACATGATGTGCATAATGTATTGAAACACTCCTCAAAAAGATTAATTCAGTTAAGTGAATTTCAAACATTTTCTGCTGCTCCACAACATAGGATTTTATCTCCCTCAAGGACACAATGGCTTTCCTATGAAGCGGTAGTTAAAAGACTGATAGAACAAAGGGGACCACTTCAGCTATACTTCACAGATCTGCAATGTCAACTTTTAAAGAGTACTTCTGCAATCATGATTACTAGAACTTATGAGAAATTACAAAATCCTTTTGTTCAATTGTATTACTGCTTCTTGGAATTTGCATTACCAAAATTTACCCAGTTAAGTCTTTTATTTCAAAGTGAGAGACCTGTTATCACTTCACTGTATAAGCAAGGATGTGATCTGTACAAGGAATTTCTACTCCTAAACATGAGCCGTGATTATGTTATGAAAAATGATCTCTCATACATAGACCCCAACACAGAACGTAATTTTTTTATGCTAGAACATATATATTTCGGAGCTTCAGTGATCAAGAGGATTAGTGAAAATCCAAATTTTTACTCCAGTAAAGAGGAAGTGGTAAAATTCCGCACAAATTGCAGCGCCTTCATGATTACGGCTGCAAAACAGATCAAGATGATGTTTGACTTTGGAGACAGCATACTACCAATACTATCTGTATTAAATCCAGTCAATGGTCTGAGTCTTGATCGTGAACAGTCTCTCCTGCCTCTTACAATAAACCTTCCAAGAATAATTGAGCAAACCTACAACAACTGGACAATGAATGGAGAAGGCTTGTCACAGAAGGCCTTCCAGAACATATCAGCATGACAAAAAGACGTTGTATGTTAAAGAGAGTAATCCAGATAAGTTTTGGGTAGCTGTTAAAAATGTTTTAGACTTCGATGGAGAACCCAAATTTAAACTTGTCTGAATTTGCCTTAAATTCTCTCTCTCTCCCACATGCCAATGCAGATTGCGAGAGATGCTTTTCACATATAAACCATGTTAAAACCAAATATAGGAAAAGACAAAGTTGAAACAGTCAAAAACATGATGCTTGCCAAAGAAAGTGTTACTACCATTCCAAATAGTGACTGTACTTCATTCATGCCTCCATATCTATGATAAGGAAAATGACTACAGATAACTTGTACCTCAGCCTTCCAGGAAAAGCTGGGCCTCAAATCCCTAATGAAGAATGACACAGTGGATGATGAATAAGGCAGTGAAATCTTTTTTTTTCTGTATACATATTTTTCGTTTCTATTGTTATTACAGTGTGATGATAAAGAACAATTAGTGAGTCATTCATAAATAGTATACTGATCTTTTTTGCTTCGTTTTCATTGATGATAATACTGATGATTAGTAACAGTGATCTTTTTGCCGTTATTTTTCCTGTTTATAATCACCGAAGTACTAAATATGCCACTTTGTACAGCCTACAGAAAAGTTATCATTTTGTTCTAATTTTTTTTTTTGGTCCTTATTAGCAATAAATAGGAATTATATCACGATTTTTAATTTAGCCTTACATTAATAGATATAAAGATATTTAGTTGTAAGTGAAATACAGATATATTATGAAATGAAAATGTATGATAATGTTAATCATAAAACGATCATTTGAAGAGGTATGGTATGATAATTTGGTCTGATATATCTGGGAACCCTATCTACACTAAATATTCTCATTTTCATGGCTTAACAAGAAAGGTGCCGGTTAATATCATATCACACAGGATACACAAGAGTCCATGGTTTCTAAGTGCTAACTCCACAAACTTAGTTGCAGCCACACTACACTATTTGTGTGAGGTGCAGCGTTTCTAATTTGATAAGTTTTACTTTAGAGCTTTTCTCTTTTGTACTGTTATTACAGTAATTAAACTGATGCTGAATTCCATTCCTTTTTACAATTTTAAAAGTCTCTCACTTTACTTTAATCCTTGACCACTGCCCTTTTCTGTGACGAGAACTCCAAAAAGTTAGAGATGAAGCTAAACTGATTATTACGCAATACTGTCATTGAATTTAGGCAGTGCCATGTTATTGGTTTTGACAACCAGCATGTCCCTGGTTAACAAAATTGTTAATTTTCAGGGCTAGTCTATCGTATTCCCTCGGTTTTCTGTTAAGGAATTTCAGGGTTCCTAAAGTAATGTGTCTCAAGTAGAGGGCCTGTGGAGGTGTAAACCATCCTTCTTTTTCTTCTCAACTTAGACCTGATTCTATGGGGGTCGACGTTTTAGTATTAGGGAAGAGCTGAAGATGATGATGAAACTATCAAAAGGCCAGAAACCCAAGCACCAAACATACCATGCATGTCAAGCTAACTTAACATCGAAATAGTACTGTATTTAGAAAGGAAGAGGACATCTTGAAAAGATGGAAAGAGTATTTTGAACAACAGCTGAATGAAGAAAATGAGACAAATAAGAGAGGATGGAGAAGTGAACATGGGAATGGTACTAGTTTTCTCTTGGCAAGAGATGCCAACCATAAGAAAGATGAAAAATGAGAAGGTTACAGGACCAGACTCCATCCCAGTTGAAGTATGGAAGGCATTGGGAGATGGAGTGGAAATCCTTTATATTCTGATGGAAAAGATTTCAGATCATAAGATGATGCCAGAGGAGTGGAGGGAAAGTACACCAATTTTCAAAGGCAAGGGGGATGTTCATGAGTATGGTAATTAGAGATGTATTAAACTGATGTCCCACAACCCAAACAGAGGTTCGGCCACATCCATTTAGACATCTAGGCCTCCTGCTTCCGTCCAAGGGGGCCAGTTACCTTCTGACGGTCATCGATCGGTCCACCAGTTGGCCAAAAGCAAGCCTGATGATGGAAGCCCTCCTCTCCAGTTGGATCAGCCGTTTCAGAGTGCCAGACGACATCACAACGGACCGCAGACCTGCATTCCTGTCAGAATTTTGGGCCGCCCTGGCTCTCCTGATGGGGACAAAGCAGCCTACAACCGCGCAGCCAACGGCATGGTGGAAAGAGTCCACAAATCCCTAAAGACCTCCTTGATGGCATGCTGCACGGGAGAGAACTGGAAGTTGCAGTTACCCTGGGTTCTCCTCAGCCTCCGTACCGCCCCAAAGGCCAATGGCGAGGCGTCCTCTGCAGAGAAAGTCTATGGAGAAACATTGGTAGTACCAGGCGAATTCTTTCCGACGCACACTGACAAAGCAGACATCCCGATCGCAAGGCTTCGGGAGACCACCGGGAAGTTCACGCCCTGCCTCAAGACTTTCTCCGACAGGACAAGGAACTTACAGCCCAAAGCCTTATCATCCTGCAAGCACGTCTTTGTCAGGAATGACACCCACCACCCACCACTGACGAGACCCTACCAAGGCCCCTACCACGTCCTCCATCACACAGTCAAGGCATACCTCATCCTCATACACGTTCGTGAGGACTGGGTCTCCATCAACAGGCTGAAGCCCACTCTCCTAATGGACAAAGACGGCGCCAAAGAGGAACCCGGCAGGTGTCCCAGTGTGCCACCACAAATAAGAACAGCTCCCGAGATTAACGAGCCACCCAAACGAAGCTGCGGCCACCCACATACTTTTGATGCAATTATTGAGATTAACATTGAGACGAGTGATCACTCAGTAGGGAAATTGTGTTTGTCATCGAGAGCTAGATACATATAGCGCTTGCATACGCGTCTAGGCCATGACTGCCCCCCCCCCAAGACCATGCGCTCTTGCCACACCAACCTGAATTTCCAACTCTAATTCGAGGCTCATCTTTTATGGAGGGTAGAGGATGTCGTGAAAAAATGAGTGCAACATTTTTCCGCAACTTGAGTCTGCCTTGGCGTCAAAGAATAATTCCATGTAACCCAGTTGGTGGCACAAATGAGATGGTTCTCTATTCATAATATTTTGTGATTTTTATTGAATCATCTTCCTGCTAGAGACTCCAAGCAAAGCTGACACACGTGCAATAGATCCCGTTTTCCGCACCAAGCTTACGTCTTCCACCATGAGGTGGCTGCGAGTTGGTTCCTTTCCTTATTCATGTTTTAGCTAAGGATTAGTTTATTGATTATTCTGAATGGTCCTTTCAATCTCAGTGACGGCTGAATTGCGTAGTTTGATAACTGATAACCCTTCTTTTTTTTTTTTTTTTTCGCTTAGTGACCACATGGTCACGTGTTCGTAACGATCATGTATCAGGACAGAAAAGGCCCCATTGTGAAATTCATTGAAATCTAGTCAGTAACCATGAGATAGGAATTTATTGTTATAACAAATTGTAAAAACTTGATTGTACCTCATTCACCTGTCTTTGTGTTTGGGCTGGAAGCTTTCCCATTCAGTAGGCCTATATGCCGTATGCATCTGGCAAGTCAGGTGAATTGTGTCGCCAAATAATTTGCAACATTTAGTTGGTTCTTTGAACCGGATAGGCCTAAGTAACCAGTTCCAAAGCAACAGCAACAATGGCTGGATTATGGTCTTTCAAGTGCTATTGCTAGGACACTCACAGTTACTCTCATGCCTCCCACAGAACGAGGGGTGGAGGTCGAAATCTACTGTAGGCCAGGCAGGCTGATAATAATTTGTGACACCACTGACCAAAATATGCCCCATCCCTTATGGAAAGCTGCAAATTTAAGTTTTTACAGAAGACTTTCAGGTTTCCCGTAATAATGAAATAACTCTTTCGCAAGACTCCACAAAATTTTGACCCTCCTTATCGCCAACAAATAATAACAATAATAATAATAATAATAATATTAGCGAAGCAGACCCTCCCTCAAGCATTCTTTCTTAAAAGTAAATGCTATCTCAGCAGCAGTACGCTTGTAGATATTCTTCTCAATTTTCTGAATAGCGGACTTTTCTGTGCTACTTAAATGAAAATATATACACCAATCTTGACTCTATATTTGATAATGACTTCCATAGGTGCTCTGCTATGCTGTATGCTATTTAAGTAGCAACGAAAAGGCTACTATTCAGAAAACATAGAATCTCTACAAGCGCAACACTGCTGAGATATAGTAATAATAATAATATCAATAATAGTTGTTTTTGAAAGCAACAAAATTGTAAAAATTCAGACCTAGTACGCATAACAACAATGAAAATAAATACACACTATCCAGTCTCCCTTGTTTAAGCACACATCTGGTAAATATGTGATGATAGAAAGTTACTCATCTAATTAATATTGGTTATTTATGAATTGACTCATCCTCCTCCTCTAATATCTTTAAATTATTACTGTAAGATTAACTATAAAACCACAAAAAGGAAAATTTTCTCAATGAACATATAGCAGTGTGGCAACCCCTTGTTTTATGGATGAACCATTCCTACGTTCATTTGGCAATACTGTTATGCTGTGTAAATAGAGATTAGGAGACGCGGGCTGAAGATTTTCGCAACACATGAATTTCTTCTATACTTAAAAGATATATCCCCACTGGGGTAAGATTTGGAGTAATAATGAATTGTTAGTTCATTAGTAGAATAAATTTGAATAAAGAGAAATAAAATGAGCAAACTAGAACAACTTTACAACACTGCATGCACCTAGCCCATGGCATCATGCTAGGCAGACAAAATTATCCTTATGATAACCATGGAAATATCCATGGCTGCTGACGATCTTAGACTAGGCTATGCAGTGATTTAAGAAGGCTTAGCCTAGACTATTCATGGTATATGAACAATTAGGCCTGTTTTTGTAAAATAGTTTATACCATATAAATTGCTTAAATTAATTATTGGCGTTACACTATACCTCCCTTACGCCAACCTGACCTAACCTGACCTAACCTAAGTAGCCCACTGTAGCCTAGCCTAAAATGGACATGTAAACATTAAGTGGGTTATCCTCAAAGATTTTTGAAGAGGCCTAGACCAAGCTATATTGTGCTAAACAACCAATTAGCTCAACTTTACTTTGCTTTAATTTCAAAAGGATTTCTTTTGCCTCTTAAATCTTTCAGGTAGCATATCCCATTTTCACATATGCCTTATGTAGATCGAAATGTATTGATGCATAGGTTAAAATATCAAATGAGGTACACCTGTATTCCGACTATGATATTTTACTTGAGATTTAAAACTGCTCACCATTTGAGGTTTTACCATATATTAGGAAAATACCATTCTTTAAGGTCTCTGTATCCATCTAAAGATTTTTTTATGATCAACTCTAATTTTTAGTAAATATAAAAATTAGGAAAAATTAGGTAAGAACATTTTTTTTTTTTAGGGACCCAGTCCTGGAGACAATGATTGACGTATGTAGGAAATTCTACTGGAATAAAGGGTAAAACTTCAGAGGCATGCTGCACTGGATATAAAAAAAAATAATCACCTACAAGGAAAGAGCATGTGAAAAGCTATATAAAAAGTATGGTCATTATATGAGAGATTAAACGAGTTGGAATTAAATGAGCTTGATGTTTTTACCTTGAATTTTCCTAAGTCAGGAGAGATGTTTCCTCTATGTTAATGTTTACTTTTAATGAGCTGTGTAACTACTAAAATTCACAGAGAAACGAGTACACTATGTCTTACGCATTTGGCCAATCAGAGTTTCCTTTTTTGACACCTCAGAAACTTTGGCCAATGGCGTGGGTGTTCAAAAATTTTCTCTGCACAAAATACATTATCCTACCAATGCTATTTCAGGTTAGGTTAGGCAGTTGTGTTAGGTTAGGTAGTGCCCCGCAAATCACTTTTCTCCTGCTCCCCCCACCCGATAACCCCGACTTGCTTCTGTCCTACATATTCTGGTAAGTAGGCCTATACTTTTTTCTTTTTTTTTCACCGTTCATCCTATAACTTAATATAGTGGCAAAGGAGGGGTTGCAGCCCCTCCCCCATAGGTGAGGATACAGCTAAGTTAGGTTAGATAGGGAATGTCAGGTTAGCTGGTGATCTTGTCTTTATTATGCAATTGTTACAATTATTATTGCTGCAAAGCACTCCTTTCTGGTATTTCCCCACCCAAAAACCCTTTTTCCAAATGGGGGGGGGGGGGGGGGGGCAAGCTCGTAGGGTGGAAAAGGGGGTTAAGATAAGTTTTCCTCAAGGATATAAGATCAGATTCATTGAAAATAAACCATAAAATGAAGGATTATTAATTTTTTTATGGAAAATGGTGATGCGGCTTGCTTCTGAAATATTACCGAATAAAGAAGACATGATATTAACAGAATTTTCTTTATCCCAGAACTTCGATCCATCTCCGAGGAAATAGGATGTGGGGGAAACAACCGCCTTGAGTCCATCTTACTCAGGTAGATCACCCTTATTCACTTGATATTTAATTGGTGAAACAAGAATACAATTACATCTTTAAGCATACCATTCAAAAGATTGAAGTTTCGTCAACATAATGTGATATATGAAAACGCCATACGAACTAAAACGTCTGGTCTTCGTAAAATATATTTTTTCAAGGCAGTTTTTAAATCCAATATAGCGTCTTTCGCATCCGATCCCTTTCGTAACCGGCATCGATACCACGTCCTTCCCAGTGCTCATTTAAACAATATTAGCGTATCTATGTAACGTTTATGATCTTACCCAAGATTGCAGTTATAACCAGTACAATAAAAGAACATCTTGTTGCAATGTGCTTATTTTATTGTAATTATAAACATTTTGTTCTTAATTCACTCCAAATTGCACTTGTAATACGTTGGGAGAGTGTTGACAGTCAAGCCATAGCGGGAACAATTTTTGTCTTACTGTACAGGGTATCCAAAAAGGCTCAGTATGCTATTACAGGTATTCATCGCTCAGAAACCATATGAATTTACAACTGTTTCCATGAATTCTAGTTGTTATAGTAATGCAATAATGATAAAATGGCTCTAATATGTATATATACTACAAATAGATACACTAATTTCACTTTTCCACGGTTTTGTGTAAGTCTTATACCCAGTTTGGAGGGCAAACAGATACCAACTGGCAACACTGATAAAAAAAAAATAGAGCGCAAACAACACCGCAAACCCGTTGATATTTGTGTCAGGAATCTAGTTACTTTTTCAACAACGAATATTTTCAAATCAATTATCATAAGTATTAAATTTGTTATTCATAACCTTACACTGATGTTTAACTATTTATCTCAAAATTATCTAGCACACTCTTCTTTCCTCCCGAAAAATTGCGAGTTTCCTTGGAACCCAGGGCGATCGTTATCATCGTTTAAGATTGTTGTGAAGAAAGTGTCCCAGCGTCTATGGGTACGAGTAGTGTTCAGATTTAGCACATGGAATGTTAAGTTTATTGACACAAGTTACTCCCCAAACATCGAGATGGCATCAATCTTCTATACGTAAGATGTTTCAAGAAAAAATTTCGAAAGCGTCATAGAGGTGTCATGGAGGTAAGTTTGCACTGCGCATGGCTGACTGTCATTAACCTCCGCATAATCTTAAATTATGGCATTATTTTGTACTTTGGGAGAAAACTTTTTTTCGAGAGGAAAGTAGGGGTCTCGAGGTGCTGGTTCCATAACCGATGACTCGTGACTGGTGACCATTTCCGTTGTCAGGACGTGTTAAATAACTTTCTGGACGGTGGGTCAACGAGCGGGCAAGACTGGCCTAGGTAGTCCATTCAGTTGTTTCCCCTATGAACGTTTTTATTTAAGTCCAGTTAGCCTATAGGCTATAATTAAAGTCCTGGGAAAAAATCTCCCGTGACAAATACTAGAATTTTTTCCATTCGAAATCTGGTCAAAACAAACGGGAAACGCTGTAGTACACATAAAAAACGACAGAAATTAATAATAATCGAGGGACACAACTAAAACAAACAACTACGCTATACCTAATCAAGAACATTTGAGCTCGAAATTATTGCTGCATTATTAATAAAATACTTTGGAACCTGACACAAACAGCACCTCTCAAACTACACGACCCATCGCAAAAACTCACAGAAAATCGAAAATATATTTATGAACAAGAGTAAGAGGAAGTGTACAAGATATAAATAACGGAACACTTACGCCGTCATTGGCGAGGAAGTTCTTGAATCGTCAAAGTCGGCGGTGATTTGCTCCAAGACAAAATTTTTGTTCACCTTCCTATTTTCCACTACACTGGAGCCCAACTTCCTGTTAAGGCACCTTTTATTTTCATAACAGTCACATATGCCTCCTCTCTATCCTTACTCGCTGTCTATAATGTCTAGCTAATCACTTACACTATTATCAGCGACAATTTTGAGAACTTCTGAGTTTCACGGACTTATTTACTAACCGACAACTGAACGTGAAGTGAGCAAAAAGTTGAAACGTACACGTAGGCTACGTTACGTACAAAGACAATACACGAAAGATGGGAAGCTCAAGCCACAGCCGCATCGGCCGCATACAATTTAGTACCTGGCATGAAATGAAGATGGCGGTAGCATTGCACCTGCCTACATCGTCTGTTTGTTTACAAAGACAATCCATCGTCTGTTTGTTTACTTTTTCACAAAGCGGGGCATTCATTTTCAATCATGAGTGGGCGTAGCCATCATCACCCGTGTGTGGTTTGCAATAGGACGAAAAATGATTTTCCTCATCTGATTTTTCATGCTTTTCCTCAGAATAAAGAAAGGTAATAAAATCATTACATCTGTTACAAAGTACATGATGACTTTTAGAGAAAATGAAGAAATAAAATAGACCAAAACAAAATTGAATGTCGGTGCAGTGTTATTCCGAAATAAATATTGGAAAATATTTACAATACGGTGGACGCCTCTTAGCGGAAAGAAAATATATTTATATGTGATTTTCGACTAGAAAAAAATATAAAAAATATTCTTGCCATTTGAAACCCCAACAACCAACCTAACCTTCCTGGTAGTGTACATCAGTAGCCTAATCATGTCAACAGTAAACCTAACCATATCAGCAGTACCATAACCATGCCAACAGTTACCTAACTATGTCAACAGTAATTTGCAATGGAAATGAAGCTATCTAGCAAAACATATCAAAATCAACTAGAAAACTATATTTTCTTGTCATTTACAGGCGTCAATTGTATTTCAAATAAATACCTTAAAGTTATATTTGCATATCTTGAAAATCTCTAGAAATATGAAATAAACATACCAATTCCTATCACTGTCATACAATTCGTGAATATTGGGTCTCCATGCCTTTTCCAGATAGGCTACTCACAGCAACTTTGATATACTGTATATATACTGGAGTTATGTTATATTCTCAGCAGGTTACCCTTGGGTTGTAGTTATAAATGTTTACCTTAATTTTTCATTAATAAGCAACTATTTAGCAAACCAAAGTTGTTTCATCAGGAAGGATGGATCTTGTGGGGCATTCATATAGGAGAGCATAAGTAGGTTAGTTAAGTTAGAGTGTTTTACTTTAATTTCAAGTTCACTAACCTTTTAATCTATGATTGAATTTTCCTATATGTATGGATAAAAGCATTCAAAATAAAAAAAATCACATGCAAACCAGCATATCTGCTCCCACTAGATCCATTCTTACCGTTTCATCTATTTTTCTGCATTTTTTAAATGAAATCTTGTAATTGGTACCAACACCCCACATAGTATTCCAAAGTAAATTTACCATTTGGCAGCAAATGTACGCAGTAATACAGTAGTAATAGATTGGCAAAACAAGTTGTGAAAACCTATGATATTTGCTTGTACTGTACATGATGCAAAAAGAAACATGGTTCAAGTCAATTAGAATAATTGTTTCAAATATTTTTTTAGGAATGTGCATGCTTCTTGCAGAAATGGCATTTTACTAGAAAATACCAGGCAGAAGTGTTGGTTACATTACCTTCATAAAAGGGTGCCAATTCAATATGCATTTTTGAGAACTCCCACAATTGGGCTATGAGATTTTAATAAATTGTTATAAATAGGTTCTGACTTGATCAAGAGCTTCATAAATAATCATAAAATATAATAAACTGTATTCATTCCTCTAGGTTCTTAGATTTGTCTGACACATGTATTGTTTTATGTACAGTATACAATCATAAGCACAAGCCTAAAAAAAGGAAAATAATTACTGTATACTATATTGGTGAAATAATAAGATAATATGAGAATAAGTTTGTTTCATTCTAACTACCCTCTCAATTTTAGATAACGATACTTAGCAATTAATGTTACATTAACTGAAGGATTTTATTTAATGATTCAGAAATGCCTAATATATAAGTCATAAGCTATGATAGAGCCCTATAATCATGTTAACAAGCAATATTGATCGATTTAGTATTCAATAATTTATAAAGAGAAGTTTATTGCAGCATAAGAATAAATTTTAACATTAAAAAAGCTGCGCTACGCCACAGCCGAGTTTTAGTTGAGGGCATGATCAATAGATGACGCGCATTCTGACGGGTTGGATGATGTTTTTTTTTAATGGTATTAATAGTCAGTTTCCCATCTTTCGTGTATTGTCTTTGCGTTACGTAGCTTCACGGGTTGCGAGGTAGCTGGTACAAATTTTTTATTTATTCTTTGGTAACAATGTAACTGTTTTAATATTAAAGGTTTCACATAATAAAATTATAGTATTAGAAGATAAGTGATATGCAATATAATACCATTATATAGAATTAATACTTAACCTAACAAATAGTAGTATGGCTTATAAAATTATGGCGTTACACAGGCGATTGGCTTAGTAGTATCAACCTCTGGTCAAGTTTCTACAAATAAACAAACTAATAATAACGATGAAAATCGCAATAAATACATATATAAATTTTTTTATTATATTAATGTAAGTATAAAGTTAATTTATTACTAAAAACAGTACTAATGATCAAAACAGTAATGACCAGAGAGTCATTACTGTTGGCATTCCTTGAAGTCACCCGACCACCAGAAAGTGACATTAGGAGCATGTCGGACGGTACTCTTCATAATACATCTTTCTCACCAGTAAGAGGTCTGAGTCTCTCATTTACTACCAGTCCTTCACCCAAAACTCTTTGAAAATTGAGGCTACAAAATAAATGCTCGGCCAGGAACTGCTTCCAAAATGTCAAAAGATGATTTTTATTGACATTACAATGACATTCATAACAAGGGGCGATCCTACCTCCAACTTATTCTGGGCAAGTGATAAAAGTGTTAGTTCACCAACGAAAATTAAAATAAATAAGTTATATATTTTAATATAAATATTTTTTGTTCTGTCTGTTTAACATTTATATATATATATATATATTTTTTTACATTCTAATGAATCAATCATAAATATCGTATACTAAATGTTCTGTTTCTTCAACTCAACGCGAAGCACCTTTTTCTGACCATTCCTTCCAGCCCCCATCAAGGAAACAAAAGCAAGAACAACAATAAAGTAGTTTGTAGGCTTAGTCCCCAGTAAGCGAAAACCATCGTATGATGACGACCATTTTTCTTGTGCTATCACGGGGCGTATCGTTCATAATGTGAATTAAAATACTTAAATTAACCCACTTGGAATAAATTAAAGTGAATTATGGTACCTACTTGGTTACTGTAATACCTGGTTGTGGGTTGGCTAAATTTTGATAATTTTACTAATAAGTACAGGGTGTCCATAAAGTCCCAGTACCATTACAAGTATTTATTGCTGGTAATGGTACTGGGACTTCATGGATACCCTGTATAACAGGTACCCTGTATAACGGAGTGCAATAATCATAATTGAAGTGTTAAGTTTGATTTCGTCTCTGTTACTAAGGGATTCAGATTCGATGGAAAGCTGTTTTTCAACAATAACTCTTTAACAAACATCATATAAAACGGTGAAAGTTGGCAAGTGGTATTTTATTACCCTGTCTCATTTTTGCAATTATTATTTGTACCTAAGTTCAATAGTTCTAGTACTTATCAGAGCAAAAGTGTTTCCAATGCCAGAGTCACCAAAATAGCAGGTAAGAGTTTTAAACGCATGGTAACGTTAACGTATGACGTCATGAGGTTCCACCCACAGTCAAGAGAAGTTTACATACAGGGAAAACTTCTTGACTGTGGCCCTGCCCGCTTGCCGATGAGATATTCATTGAAATTCGTACCCATCTTACAACTTACAGCGAATACCAGTTTGTATGACGAGCAGGATTTGGCATTGTCCTCTTGATTGCGTTATCATTTGCAATAATTCCATTATTATTATTATTATTATTATTATTATTATTATTATTATTATTATTATTATTATTATTATTATTATAACGCATCTTCCACAACAGCTGTTGGGACTAACTTGCTAGCTTGGAATTCTTCCATTTTCTTGATATTCGTATCTTTTGTAATTTACAAATAATTCAGTGTTTGTAATTCATCCAAATAAAGAACCAGTCTATAGCTCATGTTAGATCTACATCTATTATGGGCGGGAATACTAAAAGACGATTCGGTTTGTTTTACCACAGGTTTCGACATAATGGCCATCTATTTGCTTCGGCAAGAGATGAGTGTTGCTAAGCAACAATTACCCACTATAGAAATAATGATCTATTCACGGGTTTTCTCGCTCTTGCCACGAGTCGCGTTTGCATACAGAGTGGCAATAGCCGTAGCACAAATGGAGTATTGCAACCACGGGGACAATTCCATATCCTGGTGGCCATTCTCGAAGCCTACTAGACATTCCAGAGGCCATGAACTTTTAAACTGACGTATGGATTTCCATATTACTAAAGCACTGAGTGTTTCTACCATTGTCATAATTTATGGTAGTGCATTGAATTGACAGATATGCTTTGCATAGAAGGCTTCAATAGATTCCAGGATGGCCAGCAGGAATAGAATTATCCCCGTGGTTGCAAGACTGCATTTGTGCTACGGCTTGCCACTTGGTATGCAAGCAAGACCCGTGGCAAGAGCGAGAAAACCCGTGAATAGATAATTATTTCTATAGTGGGTAATGGTTGCTTAGCAACACTCATCTCTTGCCGAAGCAAATAGAAGGCCATTCTGTCGAAACCTGAGGTAAAACAAACCGGATCGTCTTTTAGTTTTCCCGCCCAGAATAGATGTAGATCTGACAAATGGTTCTTTATTTGGATGAATTACATACATTAAATTATTTGTAAAGTAGAAACAATAAGAATATCAAGACAATGAAACGCATAGTAGGCTGTGTAAGATAATAATAATATAATCATATATATATATATATATATATATATATATATAATATATACATACATATATAATAATTATATAGATTATTATATATATATATATCTATTATAGATATATATATAGTATATCTTAATTAATAATATATATATATATATCATATATATATATATATATTATATATATTACTATATATATATATAATACACGAGGGTGGATGTCACGAAAATTCCACACTTCAACATCCACCATATTCATAGTATTTTAGCTGTTGAATCGTGGATCAACTCCCACTGATCCTCTGACCATCACGTGATCTATATTTATCTCATCTCTCCATACCCAGCCCTTCTCTACTTGATTTAACCGAAACCTTAATGGCCATCATACCTTAAAGTACTGATATGAATGCATCCTTTGGCAGATCTACTGTGTTATTGATGTATACCTCTGAGATGCCAGTAGGCAGCTTAACCCTCTTACGCCGGAGCCCTAAAAACAAAATCAAAACGTCTCCCGTATACCGGGCCCGGTTTGGTATGAGCGCGGAAGTGGAAAAAATAATTTTTTCAAAAAATTACAGCGCGCGTACTTTTGAAGATTAAGAGTTCATTTTTGGCTCCTTTTTTTGTCATTGCCTGAAGTTTAGAATGCAACATCAGAAATGAAAAATATATCATTATCATATGTAAATAATGCGATATATGGTAGCGAAAAAAAAAAATTCATACATAATTGTATTCAAATCACGCTGTGCAGAAAACGGTCAAAGCTAACCAGTTACTTTTATTTGCGTTGTATTGTACACTAAATTGCGATCATTTTGATATATAATACATTGTAAAACAATAAAAGCAACACCGGAAAAATATTATCACAAAATGATGTACGAATTCGTAACGCGCGGACGCAAAAAAATATTTTTTTCAAAAATTCACCGTAAATCACAATATTGTTCTAGAGACTTCCAATTTGTTTCAAAATTAAGACAAATGATTGAATATTACGATACTGTAAGAGTTTTAGATTAGAATTGCAGATTTCGACCATTTCAGACGAGTTAAATTTGACCGAATGTCGAAATTTTAATATATATATTTTTTCATATGCACATATTTCGAAGATGGAAAAAGCTACAACCTTCATTTATTTTTTATTGTATTCTTCATGCATTTGCGCACATTTTGATATATAAAACTCTATAAAAAGGCTAATATGAAAAGGAGCAAATATTAGGATAATGCCATGTACGTATTTCGGAGACTTGCGGCCGCGAATCGGCGCGCGGAGTGAAGGTAAATATATTTTTCAAAAATTCACCATAAATCACAATATTGTTTTAGAGACTTCAAATTTGTTTCAAAATGAAGAAAAATGAGGGAATATTACTAGGCCGTAAGAGTTTTAGCTTACAATTGCGTTTTTCAACTATTTCGGTAGAGTCAAATTTGACCGAACGTGGTTTTTTTTTCTATTTATCGTGATTTATATGCAAATATTTCAAAAAAAGAGAAAAGCTATAATAACCTTCAATCATTTTTAGTTGTATTCTACATGAAATTGCGCACATTTTGCATATATAAAACTTTATGTAACAGCTAATTTTAAATGGTGCAAACATTTCGACAATCGCACAAAAAAATTCTGATTTTTTTCGGAAGAGTTACCGCGCGAACGTAATTTTTTTTTTCATAAATTCACATAAAATCGAAATATTGTGCTAGAGACTTCCAAGTCGTGCAAATGAAGGTAAATGATTTAATATTACTAGAATATAAGAGTTTTATAGCTTACAATTGCGTTTTTCGACCATTCGGTAGAGTCAAAGTTGACCGAAAGTTGAAATTTTGCACTTAACGTTATTTATATGAAAAATATTTTCAAAACAATGATAAAAGCTACAACCATGGGTTGTTTTTTGTTGTATTGTGCATGAAATTGCGCACATTTCATATATAAAACTTTATGTAACGGCAAATTTAAAAGGGTGCAAACATTAGGACCAATCGCACCGAAAAAATTTATCGGAAGGGAAAGTTATCGCAACGAACGTAAGGAAACAAAAGTTTTTTCATAAATTCACCATAAATCGAAATATTGTGCTAGAGACGTCCAATTTGTTGCAAAATGAAGGCAAATGATTGAATATTACTATAATATAAGAATTTTAGCTTACAATTGCGTTTCTCGACCATTTCTGTAGAGTCAAAGTTGACCGAAGGTTGAAATTTTTGCACTTATCGTTATTTATATGAAAATATTTCAAAATTGATAAAAGCTACAATCATGAGTATTTTTTAGTTGTATTGTGCATGAAATTGCGCACATTTTCATATATAATACTTCATGTAAAGGATAATTTAAAATGTGCAATAATTATGTCAAAGTGACGAAATAATTTCCGAGATGTGTCACTGATACTTTTTAGTGCGATAAGAAAGAAATTCGCGCTTGCGCGCCTGCGTAGCGATTGTAAAACAAAAAACAACGCCTTGATCCGTGGCAACTCCCAAGGCATCCCCCAAGGCGCGTGATACAAAAGTTTTCGGCTGGTAGGCCCTATAAGTATTTTTCCGCGAATTTTTAAAAAAACTTTTTTGACCCGACGTATGATACGTCCAATCGGCATACGGGAGACATTTTGACTCGACGTTTAATACGTTCCATCGGCGTAAGAGGGTTAAATTTAGCCCACGACAATAATTCATTTTCTTCCTTTAATTTAAAATCGCAGATCCCAAATGTCGCTGTCATCACATAGTCACAGAAAAATCTCTCCGTGGAAGATCGAGGCTAACACATCGGAAGTTACTTTGTGACATCACCTGGGCACACGAGTCTCTCCCCTGTATGTCCCAGACCACCAGTGTACTTTCGAATTCTTACTCTGTACTTCCAACAAGCGTGCTACCTAATATTTCCTAGACAAAATAATGGCCCTGCAACCCTATCATCTCTTTAATTGTTTTCATATCAATTATCCAATTAAGTTTCAAAGTACTGTATTTTCAGTTGCTGAAAATTATCAATAGTCTATCAAGACCTTATGTTGCTTTCTTATTAATCCCCTTTAATGTAAATATCACAGCGTAAACTGAATATTGTCGCCCACAGTAATAGCTACTATCCCTGGCCCTGCCATCTTTAAACTGCATTGTCCTAGGAGGTTGAACGGCCAGTTCACTACCCTGTACGTTTTGTACATAGTCAAAAGTGTTAAAATGTGTTTGTTTCATCTCTACCACTTCTCTGAAAACATATCAATAAAATAAACGTGAAAAAATCCAGTTTCAAAGTTCTTTGAATTTTGAAATACTGAAAAACCTATACAATGGTAACCAACTGGTGGCTGATAATCAAGTCACAGGAAAAGTCTCAGGGAAATAAAAAGACACATTAATTAATGGTGACCGGTAATAATTAAGTTGGGTTGGGTTAGGTTTGGTAAAAGTTAGGTTAGGACTGGTTAAGTTGGGTTACGTTACTTTTTTTCCTGTGACCATAAATTACTGTGGCCATTTTTTCTGTGATTTTTTTTTACCTGGATTCAACCAATTAAACCTGGCACCCCTAAAAATGTAAGCCAGTCTTTAACATTATTAGTGATGCTTTGGCAAAGATTTCTTTAAAAAGATACAATAAAATGGAAGACAAAAATGGCACGCCACCTTTTAAATTTATAAAGTCTCATCCTCCTAAAAAAAATCCCTTCAGATGGAGCTTAATGTAGTTTTTTTCTTTTTAATTCAAAATTGGACGAAACTAAGCACAAAGGAAACGGTGTAACCCTCTCCACAATATGAACCACAAAAACCACCAACCACATTTTATTTTTATGAAAAAAAGCAAAGTATGAAACTTCTGAAAAGAAAATCTTAAAGTGTGCAGTAACAATGGGACCAATTGACTCTCAAGAAGTACACCACAAAAATATTTACCTTGTTTATAATAATAATGTAATGATACTAATGACTGATTTATCCTATATATTTACGAAATAAACATCCAACAAACTAACAACAAAAAATGAATAAATAAAAAGGCACCCCAGATACACCTCCCTCCCTAACTCCCACAGACAATATATCGTGCCAGCCCACCCTCTCCCAAATGGGGGCGAATCATACTTTTTCTTTGTAATCCACAAACAAAGTTAAAATTTAGACCAATGAGCACCGTCAAAATGCATTCTTCTATATTAAACATACCAAGTTCACTCAGAATCTGGTCAAAACATGCAGGAAACACTGTGCTCAAGTAGTAGGAGAGAAAGTAATTAGTAGAACTATAGTATAATTTCGCACAGCTTAATACCTTTTCCTATGGTATTTTGGTTGTTTATCAAGAAATTACCATAATTAACCTGCAATTAGCCTCAGAACTGATATGTTATTGTATACTGATTATCCTGAAATGATACTGTGCATGTGCAGTGTTAGAGGGGAACTTTAGGTAAAATGTGGAGTTTCCTTTAATGGGTTTGGTGGGTGGAGCACCCAGGCTAAGCAACACAGCCTATTAGGTTAGGTTAGGGTAAGGTAGGTTAGGTTAGTATAGTTCCTTTTTATAATAAGTCTCCTTAGCCAATCCCTTCTTAAGCATATGGCTCCTATATGCCTTGCATATGCACGGAACCATTCCAGTGTGGCCATCATAACAACATGACCGTTTCCTCTCCCTGTGTTTTACCCAACTCAAAAACCCCCATTCCCAAAGTGAAGTTGATAATAATTGACCACCAATAAACAGCACCACCTCCTTCATCAGCAACACTAAAAATATAGAAATATTCAATTTCCAAAGTAATAAGCCGTGCTGAGCTGTTCTATGGTTTTACCAAATAATTAACAGAACACACAATGAGGACTAGCTTATTGCTGTGGTAATAAAATATGGTAATAAAATATGGATATAAAATATGGAACCTGTCACAAAAACCAAGTCTCAAACTAAACAATCCTAATCACTCACAACTAAACAAAAACCCTATTCATAAACAAGAATTACAACATAAGTACTAAAACTGAATAAGCGATGGAACACTTACGCTGTCTTGGCAAGGTTCTTGAATCATCCCAGTGGACAGCATTTTTGCAAAAGAATTTCCACTGACTGACACTAATTTTTGCTTTGAACACTAACATGGGTATCCCCAATAGCCCTTATGGTGTTTGGAATGTTCTGTCAATGTTCAATATAAAAACAATAATCAGCGAAATTTGCAAGACTCAAACTAACGAGTTTAACAGACAATCACCCGCAAAGTGAGACATCAGGGCCGTGGGGTAGGGGCTGGTGGAAAGGCAAGTTAGATCCAACTTTCAGTCTCGGGTAACATTCTTTTATACTATTTCCCCATACTGTAAGACGTGTTAAGATGAAGCTGCTGGCAGCGCCTGAGCGCCGCCCATATAAGTGACGTCATTGTCCACGTCACGAGCTATCTGTACTTCCTTCTGCTGTGAGTTAGTTGCAATGAAGATCCTGCCTAGCCTTAGATCCAACGCAGTGAATGAAGAAATAGGACCTACAGCCATAACCATAACACAGCATGGCACCATCACCAAGACGACCCTCATTTGCATCTCCTAGGAGCAAGATTGCAAGGACAGGAAGCTCAGGAACCAGTGTCAGGATATCGCCGGCTTCAATGCTGCAGGCTCACCATGTATTACAAACCCAGCAACAAGCCATCCAGAATCTTCAGGCTGAGATAACAGCATTGTCACTCCAGGGTAGCAATGTCCCCAAACCAAGGATCCCTTCATCAGCAGCTCCAGAAAAGTGTGAGGCTGAGGTGACCGTCGACCATCCTGTTTCTCCCTACTGAGGAGAATATTACCAGCTTAGAAGACTGGTTATTAGCCCACTTTTCAAGTGCGACCTTCAACACCGAGAGAGAACCCCTCCCAGTAATGGAAGGGGAACCCCACCATATCCACCTATTACCTGATGCAGTTCCTTATGCCTGCCACACACCTGCGTCAGTACCTAAGCACTGGGAAAAGGAGATGAAAGCCAAGTTGGAGAAGGACGTCAAGAAACGGGTCTTACAGCGCCACAGAATGGTGTTCACGTATGGTGGTTGTGGCCAAGAAATCGGGGCAACTAAGACGTACAGTTGACTATCAAAAGCTCAATGCAAGTTGTAGAAGGGAGGCCCACCATATCCCCACGCCCTTCAATATGGTATTTAGCATTCACCTCTGCTCATACAAGACTGTGGCCAACGCCTATTGGGGATTTCACCAGGTAGAACTGGACAAGGAAAGCATACCCCTAACTACATTCATCACACCTTTGGGCAGGTATCAATACTGAAGGACACCAATGGGGCATTGTTTAGCCTCTGACGCACATACATGTTGTTTCGATGATGCCATTGAAGAAGTACCCAGGAAGTTCAAGTTTGTGGACGGCACACTTCTCTTTGATTCAAGCATGGAAGGGGCCTTTTGGCATGTGTATGACTTCCTCGCAGTCTGTGCATATAAAGGCATCACCTTAAAACCAGAAAAATTCAAGTTCTGCAACAAACAGGTGGAATTTGTTGGGTTTGATGTTGGTTGGGACTCCTAAAAGCCTTCAGAAGATTGTCTATCTGCCATCAGATTTTCTATGCCCCAAAAGCCCACAATATCTGACATCACGTCATGGTATGGTTTCGTCAATCAGCTGGCCCCCTTCCTGACAACAGCGCCCATCATGACCCACTTTAGAGACCTACTGAAGAAACCCTCAGGCAAACAGGTCTATTGGGATGAGCACCTTCAGGAGAAGTTTTGTCAAGTGCAAGACACCATCTGCAAGTTGGCCAAAGATGGCCTCACCTACTACAACAAGCTACGGCCGACTGTTGCAGTCACTGACTGGAGTAAAGAACGTTTATCTACATCTGGGAACCTGGTCACATACTGTTTCAATGACAACTGCATCCGCCTTGTCATCCCCGAAGGACTCCGCCATCAGGTAACTGCCAACCTTCATGCTGGACATCAAGGCCTAGATACAATGTTGAGAAGAGCGAGACATTCAGTCTATTGGCCGGGCATCGAGGGTGACCTCCAGCATCATCGTTCACCGTGTATATCGTGCGACGCCCATTCACCATCGCTGCCTGCTGAAGTCATGAAGATGACCCCTGCCCCAGAGTATCCATTCCAACAGACTGTCATGGACCTGTTTCAGCTTGAAGGACACACGTACATGGCATACTGTGACAGGCTTACAGGCTGGCTAGAAATAGTCCACTTCCCTAATGGCACCTCATCTGCAAAGGTCATGACAATACTTAGGCATCACTCGATGGGGAGCACCTGAACTATTGTCTATGGACAACGGCACCAACCTAGTGAGCGAAGAAATGATGGCCTTCCACAGGAGATGGAGAGCTGACATACGCCTATCATTGGCCCACTACCTGCAGTCAAATGGGAGAGCCGAGGCCGCAGTTAAGCCCGCAAAGAGGATAATTAGAACAAGTATCAGTGGGACTGGAAGCCTCAATAACGACAAGGTGTCACCGGCCGCGCTACAGTACCTGAACACACCCTTAACGGGTATAAATAGATCTCCGGCATAATTGGCAACTGGGAGACAGCTATGTGATGGTGTACTGACTACAAAACTCAACTATATGGTAGACCGCCACCGGAGAAAATCCATTAGAAAAAGAGAATGTCATGTAGCAGAAAGAAATGAGAAGATAATTGAAAGTGGCACTGTTCAGGAGGCTCACGCACGTTAGGGTTCAGAACCAGATGACTAAGGCCTGGGACAGGCTGGGAATTATAGTCGAGCAACGACCTCATAGACAGTACACTGTAAGACTAGATGGCAGTGGGCGTTCGTCGATAAGAAATAGAAGACACCTCAAGGTCATTGAACCGCCTGCCAGTGAGGCCACTCCTACCAATGACGAAGTGACTCACGGGCCTAAGTCTCCCCCATCAGCGCCAAAGGTACGGCCTACAAGGAAGAGGGAGGCCCCTGCCTGGATGAACAATTATGTATAATTATCTGTGCTTTGATTCTGCATTTACAAAATGAAAGTTCTTTTTTATTTTTTACTGCACTTAGATGTACCTTGATTTCATATTTGCAAAATTATAATCTATTGTGTGAGATTTCATGTTGATGTTGCATCCCCAACTCATTGTTAGTGCACATTTTGCAATGCTGATGTAATGATTGTTTCGCTTGATGTTATGTTAATGCCGTTGATATTGCTCTCTCTCTCTCTCTCTCTCTCTCTCTTTTTCAGTCATCCTAATGTTGCCATTAATCATTATGATTATGGTTTACCATACCTGTCTCTGATGTTTTTCTTTAAGTGTTGAGGATTTCGTTTGCCATGTTGTCTGGTTTTGATATTGCCAATGTATTGTCAATAAGTTATGAAAATATTACCCTCCTCATAATATTTGGGTAGGGAGATGTAAGATGTGTTAAGATGAAGCTGCTGGCAGTGCCTGAGTGCCGCCCATATAAGTGACGTCATTGTCCACGTGTTACGGCCTCTGAGAGAGGTCCGTATCAGGTTCGATATGAAATAATAAAAAAAAATATTTCAACACCAACAGTTGAAACTGGGAATACAAATATAGAAAGTAACACTAACACAACAAAGGTTTATTTACAAGCTTACTAACAAAGGTAAATGCAGAATGATATCTCCTATTTACATAAAAAGATAGAATCTTACACTGCATGTACTGGGGGAACAGTGAGGCAATTCAAATACTTGCTAGTCAATTTGGCAATTCGAAGGGATGGCTTCTCAAAAGGAAAACGGTGGTTGCAGAAGTCCTCTTGACTCCGTATTGCAGAAACTAGTCTACTTGAAAGGCAGGAAACCTCTAGCAGGACCTTTTCTTCTCTGAAGTATGCTCGACGTCGAGATAATTTGTCCACTCCTGAAGATGACTAGACCAGTATCCAACCAACTCTCGAGCAACTTTTTTTCTGATCCTTCGTCGGTCCCTTTCTCTCTTATCTCTCACGGATAATCTCTGCTGCTGCTGATTTATCACTGATATTCTGACCAGTGGCTCTTACTGAGGATATCTCTCTGTGACTAACTGGTGTCTCTCTTCTACAATCTCTCTATATCTCCTCCTCCTGCTGCTACTTCGTCCGTCGTATTTATACGGCATTCTGAGGGGCAGAGCCTACGGCGAGCGTCACAGACTCGCGAGATTTCCGGAAGTTCTTAGATGAATCTAGACGAGGTATTGCATCAGAAATCGCGGCATTTCTCCCAACACATTGGTGCGTGTTGTGCTCCATAACACGCCCGACGATTCCAGAACAGCCGCGAGAACAGGCGCCTCCAACACAGGTGCAAAAGCCTCCTTGCCGCCGAACTTCTCAAAAATGCGTTCTCCTTTCCTTTATCTTTCTTTGCTATGAAGCAATTACCATCACACGCCCCCCCAAAAGAGAAAAAAATGAAATAACTGATTTTTTTTTTTCTAGAGAAACAAGAATTAAACAGCGGGGAAACAATTCTGCATAAAGCTTTAATCCAGTCAAACACGCACGCTTCTCCACACACACTCACTCGTGCGATAACAGAAAACAGCTATTAGGCTACTCATTCTGAGAAATCTCTAAAGAGGCTATCAGCTAATACATTATCCTTTTCTCTTACTTTTTCCGTTTTCTGAACTCTGCTTAAAACTTATAAATACTAAAATACCTCTTGTGTTTTTCTCAAAACTAATCTCACTCAGTAACACTGTTACACGGGCGGAGGCCACGGCACGGGGCGTTGTTTTATAATTCTGAAGCAAATTTACATTCATTGCCTTAGTTCTACTCTTACCCACATTAATTCTATAATGTATATTTCCCCTCTTCTCTAAAACTGAAAAAGGACCTTCGAACTTATAAGGTAAAAATGGACTTTCTCTCGAGACTAGTACTAAAACTTTATCTCTTACACACAAACTTCTCTCTTTTGCTCTAAGATCATGCTTTCCTTTAATTTCCCCTTGACTTCCTCTTGCGTTTTCTTTCGCTAAGTGCCAAGTGCTTCCGTTCTCCTCCACTAGCTGCCAAACATCTCTTAGATTGTTTTTATAATACTCAAGATTAGTTATGCAATCATCTCTACCTTTACTTCTAGGCAAAGTTCCAAACATATTTACAAATACATTTTCAAAAGATTCGCTTACTGAAAGAATATTACACAACGGAACTCTGGTAATTACTTGATTCGGTTTCTCGGCAATTTGATATTCATGACAGCTTAAAGCATACCTCTTCACGTCATTTTTCATCTCAGGCCAAAAGTACGCCCTACTAATGCACTTGAAAGTTTTATTCACTCCTAAAATGTCCTTGCTCATCATGTGCTAACTTCAAAATTAATTCATGAAGCTTCCTAGAAACTACGAATTTTTCTGTGATTCCCCCTTCACTACCTGACTTAGGACGAACATGACACAAAACTTCATCCTTTACACAAAAAGTTTCTTTACATACCTCATCGAGATCATCATCCAGCTCACATTCAAAAATTCGGGTTAGTGTCTCATCCTCTCTCTGCAACTTGACTAGCTCATCCTTATCCAAAACGCTAGAGCCTAATTCATCACCATAACTAGTACTAGATACCTGTACATTTACTACGTTACTCCCGACAGCTACACATTCCGTTTGGCTATCACTGTCAACGATAGAGTTCGGTCTCTCAGCCACACTCATGCCAAGATCAACCTCGCTACCTCTATCACGCTCGTTCAAATCCACGAACTTACTCACGTTCGAATCCACAAACTTATTCTCGTTCGAATCCATGAACTTACTCTCGTTCGAATCCACGAACTTACTCTCGTTCGAATCCATGAACTCACTCTCTTTCAATCCACGAACTCATTCTCGTTCGAATCCACGAACAAATTATGACTGTAGTGTACGTCTGTATCTAAGCCCGACCTAGTTACTACCATTTCAGGCACTAGAATATTCCTCACAACAGGATTCACATTCTTGGATAAAGCTAAGCCATTACCGACAATAATGTCAACGCCTTCGACGAGCAAACTGCCCACAACTGCAAGTTTTACTTCTCCTGACACAACCTGACTTTCTAAATTCAACTTCAACAAAGGACAAAGAACACAAGTGTTAGGAAATCCACTTAACATGACTTTCTCTTCCATATTGATTTCTCCCCTGTTCGGCACACACTCACTTCTGATCAGTGAGACAGCAGCGCCTGTGTCTTGAAGCAAGACTACTTCTCTCGAATCTACTCCTTCAAGAGAGGAAACTACGCCTCCCGACAGAAATTCACCAAAAATTTTCCTAGTTTCTCTCATCAAATCATTCCTCCTTGATGAAAGGTTAACTAGAGACACTGGTTTCTTACCGCCCTTCCTTTCTACTGCACAATTTCTCACTAAGCGCCCTTTCCCATTACATCGGAAACAAGTTAATTCTGAGCCACTAGATGCCACTTTATTCTTACAAACCTTAGACGTCTGACCAGGTTTTCTGCATGTATAACAGGAATAGTCACTTTTACTCGCATTGCTATTACTAGGACTGAAACCTTTACTGCTTTGTACTCTACCAGACGAAGGATCATTTCATTTCTTACTAACACTCAAATTATGAGTTAAGACTATATTCGTCAGCTAGCCTAGTTGCTCCTGCAAAAGATACTTCTCGCCTATCCTCTATATAAAGCTTAATCTCAGGGGATACGTTATCTTTGAAATTTTCTAACAACACTAAGTTCTTCAAACCGTCAAAATCCTCAACCTTAGCAGAAGTTAACCAATCAAAAAACAGCCTATCTAACTTCTTACCGTATTCTACATACGTAATATTTTTATCCTTTCTCAAATTTCTAAATTTCTTACGGTATGCCTCCGGTACTAACCTGTACGTGCTAAGAACAGTTTCTTTCACGATATCGTAATTATCACATTCCTCCTTAGACATGCAACTATACACAGTAAGCGCCCTACCACTCAAAACTGACTGCAAATATAAAGTCCACGTTTCTTTAGGAGAACCTACTTGTTCCATTAACTTCTCAAAACACATGAAATATGTCGTAACATCCCCCTCATCAAACTTTGGTACTAATTTTAGCACTGCACTCATACCTAACGTATCAGCTCCGTTTTCATTCTCGCCTGACCGACTGTTACGAGTACTTTCCTTTAACCGAGCAATTTCCAACTCATGCATATGCTCTTTCTCTCTCTCCTCCTGCTCATGCATACGCTCTTTCTCTCTCTCCTCCTGCTCATGCATACGTACTTTTTCTCTTTCTTCCTGCTCATGCATATGTACATTTTCTCTTTCTTCCTGCTGCATTACCAACATTTCTCTCTCTTGCTGCATTTTCATTGCTTCTCTCGCTTGCTGCACTTCCTTCTCAGCTGCTATTTCCTCTCTCAGCCGCTCTTTCATCTCTCTCATACTTTTCTCTTTCTTTCTTTTCAACATACTCACGGAGATCGTTCCCCTCTAGACCTAGTAGCTTACCTGACTCAATAAACTCTTTCACCATCTCACTCATTCTGATTCTTTCTATATCCTCCCTGTTTCAAACTGTTAAAGTGTTGATAGCCTAAGCAAGGTCGCCACAATGTTACGGCCTCTGAGAGAGGTCCGCTTCAGGTTTGATATGAAATAATAAAAAAAAAAATATTTCAACACCAACAGTTGAAACTGGGAATACGAATATAGAAAGAAACACTAACACAACAAAGGTTTATTTACAAGCTTACTAACAAAGGTAAATGCAGATTGGTATCTCCTATTCACATAAAAAGATAGAATCTTACACTGCATGTACTTGGGGGAACAGTGAGGCAATTCAAATACTTGCTAGTCAGTTTGGCAATTCGAAGGGATGGCTTCTCAAAAGGAAAATGGTGGTTGCAGACATCTTCTTGACTCCGTATTGCAGAAACTAGTCTACTTGAAAGGCAGGAAACCTCTAGCAGGACCTTTTCTTCTCTGAAGTATGCTCGACGTCGAGATAACACGAGATAATTCGTCCACTCCTGAAGATGACTAGACCAGTATCCAACCAACTCTCGAGCAATTTTTTTCTGATCCTTCGTCGGTCCCTTTCTCTCTTATTTCTCACGGATAATCTCTACTGCTGCTGATTTCTCACTGATATTCTGACTAGTGGCTCTTACTGAGGATATCTCTCTGTGACTAACTGGTGTCTCTCTTCTACGATCTCTCTATATCTCCTCCTCCTGCTGCTACTTCGTCCGTCGTATTTATACGGCATTCTGGGGGCAGAGCCTACGGCGAGCGTCACAGACTCGCGAGATTTCCGGAAGTTCTTAGATGAATGTAGATGAGGTATTGCATCAGAAAACGCGGCATTTCTCCCGACACATTGGCGCGTGTTGCGCTCCAAAACATGCCCGACAATTCCAGAACAGCCGCGAGAACAGGCGCCTCCAACACGGGCGCGAAAGCCTCCTTGCCGCCGAACTTCTCGAAAATGCGTTCTCCTTTCCTTTATCTTTCTTTGCTTTGAAGCAATTACCATCACACCACGTCACGAGCTATCTGTACTTCCCTCCACTGTGAGTTAGTTACAATGAAGATACGGAACCATGCTGAGTATCATTTCCTGATCCTGCCTAGCCTTAGATCCAACACATGCTGATGCATAAAACGTTAAATTAAGACCATTAGTGTAATGGCCATTTAATTATCACATCAGATTTCATATTTTCCGTACCAAATGTTGGTAGCCTTTACATGATGTTACACAGAAAGGTTATGGAGTACCCACTTTTCTAGGATATAATATTAAAAAAGGAAACTAATGATAGCCATAAGAATGACAAAAAATACCCTTATAATAATATCTATTATTTTGTAAAAGTAATTATGAACTCAGTATACTAACAAAACACAATAAAAATGGTATAAAATGATAAAATCCAGCCTGCCAATTTGGTTGGCATTACTTGAACCTACCCAACAAGCAGAGTGAAACATGGAAAAAGAATCGTATGTGCGAAAGTCATGCTGTTTAATTCACTCTTCTTACATAGTGTTTGTGAAGACTGAACAACGTAAGTGCAGTCAGTGACCATTGGGCAAAATCATTACCATTTACCCTAACGAATACGGGGTGATCCGTTCCCTAGAGGTTCTTTTCAACGGCGTGGAACACCTGAGAGCAGTGGAACATGTTGTGCCGCTAGAAGTGAATGCCCACGACGACGAAAAGGAATCCAGTAGGGAAGAGCATGGCAGGGAAAGTGAGTTACAAATGGAAAATCAGAACAAATGGGAAGATAGTACAGAGAGTGTAACTCGACAGACTGAGAGACTCGAGGTGAGTGAAACAGATAGTGTTAGAGACAGTGCGAATGAAGCAGTGAACAGTGCTGGACCAAGACCGAGAAGGAAAGCTGCTATGGACTGGGCAAGGGACAGATCAGTGTAGTGTTTTGGTGTATTAGATATTTGTTTTCCAGAGGTGAACTTCAAAGAGTGGGGGCTGACAAGAGGCCTGAAGGTTGGGGAGTTGTTCATGAATTACGTCTCGTGCATCCAGCAAGGGCGGATGGCAGACACAATTGAAAATTTGAAAATATATGTGTACCGGTGTAACTGTCATATTTTTCTTCTAATGTACCGTGATTTACCATTATATGACCCACATCTTACTCGTGGAAAACAACCTTTTCTCTCAAGGGTCTTCGAGTGGAGCATTGCCTTGTTCAACTGTTGAGACTATGCAATGCTGGAATTCATAGGGCGCTGCCTGATATGCGCTCACTTTGGCAAATTGAGTATCTTGCTGTTGCAATAATAACAACCTTTACGATGTTTAAAACATCATCACACTACCTGTGTATGAACTTGAGCATTATTGATGTCTTGCATTATCTGATTGCATTGGTTACAGCATTTTTGATGTCTTGAATTATTTCATTGCATTGCTGACAGCATTATTGATGTCTTGCATTATATGATTGTATTGATTACAGCATTATTGATGTCTTGCTTTATTTGATTGCATTGCTTACAGCATTATTTGATTGCTTTGCGTATTGAATTATCGATGTGTTGTTTTATTTGATTGTATTGATTACAGCATTATTGATGTATTGCTTTATTTGCTTGTATAGCCCATTGTATTATTGAGCATTGGCTTTGCCTGATAGTATTACTTATGACTGCAGGTTGCCTTTCTTGAGTGTGTTGGTTTCTTGCATATTGCTCGACTGAGTATTGGGGTATATCTTGATTGTAAAAAAAATTATATATATTATGTTACCTGAATTAGCCAAGTGATCACTCTAGTAGGAAAGTGAATCTTCTTGTCGTGAGCTAGACTCGAATTGTAGCACTGCAATTGAGCCTAGGCGACAACCAAAGCAACCATGCCTGCTGCTTCACCAGTCAGACCTTCTCTTCCTTATCAGGTTCCTCCTTTTCTGAAGGAGTGGAGGATGTTGTGGAAAGACGAGTGTACAGTCTTTCCTCGACTGGAATCCACTGCGTTCCCGCCTCGGAAGTTGCAGACCATTAGGCTGGAGGTAAACGAGCGATGGTTCTTTTGTAAATACGATCATACCCATGTCTGTTTGAAAACTATATTTGTCCAGGCCGTGGGAGATCTGTCTGTGTGTTATTTTGTTAATTGTATTAGCAATGTCATATCGGTGCCAGGGAAAAAATCTAGAGCAAAGGCAAAAGTAACTGGCTGCGCAGATCCCGCCAAATGCAGGAGAAGGAGCACTCCCGCCACATAACTCGATTGAGGTAGCAGGAACAAGTTTTCTCTCCCTGGTCCATGGTTAGATCATTTGCCATCGTGCGTTCTTTAGTTGATTAGTGTTTATTGAGTTGTGTCCTCATTGTTCAGCACACTGTAAGTAGAAATGTTCTATTTCCTGACCCGCAGAGAATGTTAATTCGTGTTAGCTAGGTTTTTTAATCAAGTTGATCTGCGAATCTCTTAGGGGCCACGTGGTCCTCTGCAAAGTAGTAAATTGCAGGGGTGTTGTCTTAGTCATAGTGTAAAGTAATGGATTCAATTGTTTATTTTTGTAATGAAAATTTGTGAAATACCATTCCTACCTAATTTACTCGTCCTCTATGTCAGACTGTGAGCTGTCCTCTAAGGTAGGCCAAAATGGCCATTAACATTAGGCCACCGGTGTCCCAGTCGTGAGGGTCTTCACGACAAACGTGTACAATAAAAACATTTAAAAATGCTTCCTACGATTTGCAGGAGTTTTGTTTCTCTAAACGAAATTACTATTTTTCCTAAAGAAAGCGAGAGAGAGAGAAAGAGAGAGAACAGCCAGCGAACAGGAATGTTGGCAGGCTTATTTTTGAGGCTTTAATATATATATATATATATATATATTATATATATATAGATATATATATATATATATATATATATATATATATATTGTGCCTATCTATGAATGGACGAGGAAATTGTCCAGAACACATGATGAGTCGAAATTTTTGGCTATTTCACCGAAATTAAATTCCTTGCACTTCACTTTCTAGTTATCCTAACATGAAAACATGCTGGCTAACATACATAATCAATGCTCTTTTTTCCCCGCAACTATTTCTGGGGCATGCACGTGGCCTATTGTTTCCCTAAGAATATTTCCACTCACGATTTTGCTTTTCTATTTTAAAATAAACTAAAATATACCGCTGTACTTACAATGTGGAACTCCTTGATTGTGTGCCTACGGAATTTACTGTAGGTATGTTTCCTGTCTCGCATCCAGCTTTAGCTTGGCTAGTCGCTGATAATTGCTATTTGCAAGGGAGCAAGGATTCAAGATGCAGATTGCAAGATCTAAGACAAAAGGTCGCCAATTTTAAGTTTTCACCTAGGAAAATGCTAATTTCTGGGCATGTTTGGACCCAGAAAGACAATTATATACTTACCAGATAAAATCCTGGAATCTGACTGCTATTTGAATAAGAAAAATTCAAAACACTAAAAACAATCAGAAGATTAGAATGGCAATCTAACAATCCTGTGTTGCTAATAATAAAATTACAGGGACAAGGAGAAGTATTAATTATCCTTGTGATTGTTCACTGCAGAATTAATGGCGTAACGGGACCACGACACACACAAGGTGCAATCAAGGGTGAATCCACAGCTAAGGTTCCCTCTGTAATGGAGAGGTTTATGAATTAAGGCCGCAAAAGGCAAAGGGTATCAAGCATAGGACGAGGTAGTGCAATGAAGGTGGCAAAGGATGCTTGGTATACATATAACTTAGCATTGGGGAAAGAATACTGGTATTATAAGACATCGCTGACACCAAAGGGGGCTGTTGTGGGGAAGGGGGTTGGAAAGGGTTGAAAATGAAAATAACTGAAAACAACAGATATTAGGGTCAAATCCATAGTTTTCAAGGTAGCTGAGATGAATAGTGACACTTCTGGTGCCCTTCACAAGGAATTGTTTCCAAAACAGACAGAAATAGTTTCCGAAGCGTTAAGAGTTTGGTATTTTTTTTTTGTGAATATAGCTCCAGCACTCTACTTTTGAAAGGTTAACCTGCTTGTTTTCAGAGCAACTGCTTATTTTTATTGTTGTTGTCAAAAATGTATTTACACTCCTCTGGAACAAGACCAAACATAACAATGGGTTGCTAGAATTAACAGATTAGGTAAAATTACTTATGCATAAACAATCAGGCATTTCATAAAAACGAAGGCATGCAAGGTAGTATTACATACACATTCTTTTGACAACCAATTAATTCAGAGGCTTAGAGTTAATACTAGGCAGTCTCTTCTTATGACTTGTAGACAGAAAAATTTGACTGTGAACTGTACAGTTCACAGTCGTACTTTTCTGTCCACAATTGCTTTTTTTTTTCGGCAGTGTTATCAGGCTGTTGAGCATTTTTCGACATTGACGACAATGGCTTCAAAGCGACCGCCATTTTCTGGCACCTCGCAAGTGGACCCACCCTCCCTCAACAATGAAGGCTTCACAAAAGTATGGGAGAAAAGGAAGACAGCCTTGTTATCTTTGAACATCATCGACATCTCCATCCCCTTGACATCTTCGGCACTGAATACAAATTGCAATAAGGGATTCCCAGCACTCCCAAAGTTCAGAGCAGTGACAGTGCAAGGCCAGACGTCGCATACAGCTGTGTTGGCAAACCTGAAAGGGGAATTCACAGTTTCTCCAAAGGATCAACAGTCTGTTGAGCTGCTGAGAAAGGATCCCTCATGTCTACTACTTGACCCTGCTGAGAAAATCACGAAGGGGATGATTTGTAAAGTTCCCAAGTACATCACCACAGAACGAATCCTTGCAGTGCCAAACATCTTGAGTACTAAGAGAGGCAAAGCAAAGACTGGAGAGGAAACCCTTTAGATTGAAGCCACCTTCAAGGGGAAAATACCATCCTGTGTTGACCCTGGGATTCATGGAGCTTTTCGAACAGAAGCCTTCATACCAGAACCTCTGAGGTGTTTTAAGTGTCAGAGGTTTGGTCATCAGAAGAATGAGGGCTCGTCCCACCATGTCTGAATATGTAGCCAGAGACATGACACCGATGTATGCCTAATCAAGTTTAAGGCAAAGGGCCAAACTGTAGCTAGATGCTCTAACTGCAAGAAACAGCACCACGCATGTTTCAAGGGATGTCCTGCCAGATTGGAGAAGATCTGGAAGATGACCTCACGAACGTCTGCCATCGCCGCCCACAAGACTTCCAATCAACCGAAGATTCGATCCAAGAACAAATCTTCCTCCTGCACCACAAACTCCTCAACCTTCCTGTTCCTAACCTCCTCCAATGCAACACCACTTTCCCCATCCCTCACCGTATCCTTACCACCATATTCCCACCACCTGACCTCCTCCAACCCCTAAGGTCACTCCTTCGACCCCTAAGCTGCTCACTCCCCCAACCACTAAGAACATTTCCCTGACCCCTAAGACCATTCCCCCATCCCCACACCGCCAGTAGTTCCTGTTCTGTGTCAAAGCAGGAATCCAGACCGAGGAATCGCCAGTGACGGCCAGTCCAATGGATGGACGAAGAAATGCAAACTAAAAAACTGCCTTTGTGTTCCAAAAGATCTACTCAGACGGAGGCCATTCTCATAGGGGATGACAAAGCGGAGAAAGTCCTTCTCACCTTCCAAGAGCTCCGAGGATACATGGTAGGACTGTACCGAGGGGTGGGGGTGGGTGGGTGCGGTTGTTGGGGGGCGTTCCTCTGGAAGTCCATAGTTTCTGTGACTATCCTTTTTATTGAACTGTACTTGCAAATTAATAAAAGATTATTGTTTTTTTTTATTTAATTAAAAGTATATAGCATAACAACGAATAAAGTAATATGCATGTTATTGTTAACATAATAAATGAACCAATGAATAAAACTGAAGAAATATTCTTGAATTTCAGTGCAACTTTCAAAATAAGTAAAATTATGTTAACCAAAGTCAGTACTTTGAATAACATCTAATCGGGCAGAAGGGCATAGACCGTATACCCAATTTTTCTTCATAATATAACTAAAATAACATTTTCAAGTATTTCATCTTGTATATACCTATATATGCAATGACATTTATAGGAGAAAAGGTCCAGTTTTGGGAAAAAAGACCCCCTTCCCCCATAAAGAAAAAATCTAGGTACGGGCCTGCATTGTTAAAGCTGTCAGGGAAGCAAGTAAAAGCAGCATAACGGAACACAACAAATTGATAAATGACCTCTTCAACGATGCTAAAAAATACGAGATAGAACTCCCAGACCGCCTCCTCGGAGAACAGTATCGGTGTTTAACCACTAATTAGTTGTTAACTACTTGGTTAGCAACTATCCACTTTTTCTACTATTTAAATACCTTCTTTTCTCCTCCGTTTTCGGCCGCCTCTGGTCACGTTTAACGACCGAAATTCTTCAACAACTACCGCTCCAACTGCCACTTACGCTTTTACTGACTTATTTGCTGCTTTCTCTAAAACTTGAATATTTTCGTTTTCCTTTCATCGTTCTCTACCACGAACAATCGGTGCTTTTTTTTTTTTGTTTTTTTTTCTTTCCTCGAGCAAATGAAAAATGGCATTTAAACTTCATATATTTGGGCATCTTTTCTCCGTTTTTCTCTGATGATAATATAATTATTCATTTCAAGTTTCCCTACTGGCTGTTATCTCCGATTTGCCAGTCCTCGCTGTTATTGTTCTTTTTCTCCTACTGCTGGATGGTTGTGCCTTGGGGCTCAAAGGGCTTTGTATACTCGCATGTTAACCTTTCATTTCACTTTTTCACGCATTCCATTCCATTTTCATATCCAGATGATCAAAATAAAGGTGCATACTAATATCCTAAAAATTCACCTTTCACTTGCAAAATCTCAAAATGACCTACGGGCTGCTCTATGAGCAAGAGCCCGTGCTGGCGTAAGGCCAGCTTAATAAAAAACAACAAAAAGAAGTTCTCTCTCTCTCTCTCTCTCGTTGTTTTTGGAATTTCTTTAATCTCATAAGTGTGTTTCATGTGCGAATAAGACCAAAGATAACATATAAAAGATAGAAACCAAAAAATAAATAAATACACGCTACAAATATGTGAGCACTCGGATGAATATGCAAAGCGAATGTATGATACACATGACCTATCTGCCAAATTGTCATTTGGCATTTGAGTCCCACTATCACTGGGGCAAAGAAGGCGGTGTTCTGAAAACCAGCTGAGTTCATTTAGGATCTTTATGTTATTTATTACAATGAATTCAAAGGATGCTTCTTGAGCGGAAGTCCTACATTAGTGTCATGCGATAAGATGTCGTTATAATTCAACGGATACTTTTGAATTATAGCGTGGAATACTATGGATTCTAATTATTCCGGTCATTTCCCTTACTTTTACCCTAATTTCCGCCTTTCGGGACACCGAAGGGAAGACCAGCAAAGACAGACGTCCCGTGACTAACAACTTCGGAGAGCAAATCCGTCCATCTTCTGGCTCTAAATTAAGTCATAATTAACCAGGACCAACTTTCCACTCGGCCACCATTAAATCTCGGAGTGTAGTGGCCTCGGGCACACTTCCTGGAGGACTTCCAGGCATTCACTTCCCTCTGAAGGACTCTGAGGAGGTCGTTCCAGTCGCAAACCCTTTGTGCGAGTCCCTCGAGAGTTGTCGAGGATGTGCTTGAGAGGCCCTAGGCGGAAACGCCGGTGTTATTATCCTCTCCAGGTGGGGCGTCGAGACGTGTCGACTGTCGAGTCCTTCACTGCAGAGACTCTAGTCGAGCGCCGCGAATTTCCAGAGACGAAAACTCTGGAGGGATTTGTCCCTCGCGAATGGCGGGAAATGTTTCGGTGTAAACACAGAGCGGAGGGAATTTTTGTTCATTTTTCGTTGTTTATCGTAAGGTTTATACAGCGAAATTTTATCTGTACTTTTATCTCCCTCAAACGTTAATTGATTGATTTAGACTATTAAAACTGACGTTGCAACACCTGAGTTATTCACACACAGACACACACACACACACACACATATATATATATATATATATATATAATTATATACTATATATATATATATATCTATATATATATATACTATATATATATATATATATATATATATATATATATATATATATATATATATATAAAGGAAGAGGTGTCCAATCAGACGACAGTCATGTACACGTGTTTTATTATTAAGAAACGTTTCATGTTGTCACCAACCACATCATCAGTCTGCAATGAAATTCAACATTAAAATAAACTTAAAAATTACAATAAAAAATTTTAAAAAAATTAAAAAATAATCAGAACGCTAAAATAGGGAATTGAGAAGAAAACTACCTATTCATAAAGAAGGAAAGAGCTGAGTGACTAAAAACGGTAAGGTCTGCATACCAACGTAAACCTCACGCAAGAGAGAGAGGAGATGACGAGGTTGTTGGAGTTTAAACTAGGTGAAGGTGCTTAATAAACAATGAATCAAATGGTAGTTAGATGGGTAGTTTGTTTGTGGTGCCAATTATAGAAAAATGTTTCTTTTCGATAGTATATATATATATATATATATATATATATATATAATATATATATATATATATATATATATATATATATATATATAAGCTTAAGGCATAAAAAAGAAATAAAAGTGTAGGAATTGAGATGTTGAAATTAGAGGTTTGAAGATGGGTAAAGGAAGAATTGTGAAATGCATTTCTTTAGGGAGCTGAAAAGATCGTGTGCAGAGGAAAGAAAACGAAGGAGCATCATAAAAATACGAAAGTGAATCTGATAAAGTAATTCCGGAAGAAAGCAAAGTTCCTCCGAAAAGAAGCTGTTGCTTAAAGAAAGGTTTATAAGGGAAAGGTTCTTAAAATCGAAGATGCAAAGGGAGAGACTCTCTGGAGTGAATTCAAGCCTCTGTCAATGTAACGAGTATTTGGAAAGTTGTTGAAAGCGGAGGCCAGGAGAGGAACAGATCTGAATAATGCACGAGTGGAAGGACTTCCTTTAAATTCAACACTGATTGTGGATGCAGCTGGCGAGGAGGTTAAGGAGAACAATTGCGAAGTTATTTAGGACCTAAAAAAGACAAGTTGATGGTATTGTGAGATTTATTGGTAGAGTAATACTAATGTGTTCAGATGACAGTCCAGTGTTTGTGTGTGTGTATTTGTAGATGAGGGAGAGGTTTCAAAAAAGCGTTAGGAAAATGTGTTCCTTTGCATAAGGACAATAGGACAGAGGAGAGACTAACAGTCATAGAGACAAAATATTACATAGAATACTGATGAAAATATAAATTAGGGTTTTCGTAAATTAGGTAAGAGAGGCAACAGAGGGACTGACCAGAGAGGAGCAGTGGGAGTTCAGACGATAAGAGATTTGCAAAAAAATAATTGTTTCTTTTGCAGTGTTGAGAGTGAAATTAGAAAGTAAAAGCAGAGGTTGTACGTGACTTAAGACAGATTGCACAGTGGCTATTTAGACGTGATTGAGTATAATACTATAGCTACTTTATAGAGAGGAATAAAACGCGTTCCATGATAAGGAGAGTTACAGGTTTGGTGTAGAAAGTGGTTTAGAGACAAGAACGTTGTCACCTTGACTCTTACATACTTTTAGGTGGGGAAAAGTGACTGGTCTCAAGAATTAGAAAATGGACGTCTATTTGAATTTGAAAAGAAGACTGCTTCACTCATTGTGCCTCTGTTGACCTCAGTAATGAATTAGGTATCTAGTGTCTTCTGGTAATTCGTCGACTCTGGTGAGTCACAACAAGGGCGGATTAGGTCTTGGGATTAAGGACTGCAGTGTTGCAGCTCGAAATAACATATACCTGAATATTACTGAAGTCTCTTTTTCTGATGGCTATCTACCAAGTCACATATATATTATACACACGCATATATATATATATATATATATATATATATATATATATATATATATACGTATATATATATATATTGTTACGAAGTGCCAAGTATCTGGTTACCATACATCAATTATTACTCACCAAAGCCAGACACCTGAACCCTCATAACACGTATTAAAACGACTGAATGCTCTAAAGGCAACAGTATCCCTTAACACTTTACCAGTATTGCAGAAAATCAGACTAAGTTCATCAAACAGGTGTGAGGTAATCTTGTAAGTAATTAAATTAATCAAAGGGCATCACTCCATCAACAACTTTAAAAATCTAAGTATTTCCCTGATTTCAGAAGTCTAGTTCTAAGTCACTCTAAGTAAATTGAAGGAAAGCAAATCAATTACCACTTTATGTCTCTACCTATCATAATCATAATCATATGCAAATATACTGGTTATAAATGAAAATACTTATAAAAATTTTAAATACAAAAATTTATTATTAAATTCAAAATTTATAAGTGAAATTCACAATATCGGGAAAATTACTGGTTACTTGAAAACAAAGTAAGTTTAATTAATACTTGAATCAAATTAAGTAAAATTAAATCAAAATTAATTTATCACAAAATTCAAGAAAATTAATTCAATCAAATTCAAAAGTTTTAGGCAATAATTGAAAATTTGAAATTAATTCACAAGTACTAAACAATAATAAAACTTGAAAAGAATTCTAAGTAAATGCAAACTAATTCACAAATGTTAAATTTAATTAAATGTGTAATGATTAAGCAATGAAAATAACTAAGTCAATTAAATTGTGAATGCAAATGAAAATATAAAATAAAAAGGCACACTTCAATAAGAAAATGAACAAGTGCACAAACAGTGGAACAAACACAAACACAAAAAATCAGCAATGTGTAAAGTGTAAATCTTTTTCACTCAAAACATTGTAACCATCAGTTTTTTAATGACCAAACCTTCATAACCACCCTGTTTATTTAATTAGTTAACTAAACCATCATAACCATTAAATATTAGTTATTAGTTAACCACTGTTCCCATTAACTTTTAGTTATTAGTTGCAACTAATAAAAATATAACACACTTTACCTTTTTGGTATACCAACTTCTTTCTTTGCTGCAGTCTTGTTTTATACACTTTCACAAAAACCAGGCGCCGTTACGAAACAATGTTTGTTCAGATTCCACAAAAAAAAAAACTAAATAACACTAAACAAACTCTAAGAAATATCAAATATGAAATTCTCACAAGTTATGAGTGACCAATTTACATTACGTTACTTTAAGATCAAAAGTGCAATGCGATGGAGAGAGAGAGAGAGACCGAGATGTTAATGCCATCGAGGTTCTGACGCAACTTCACAAAGAAATGTGTAACATGCACAGGGTTTTGATCAAAGACATACGCGTACGAGTCCAGTCTGTTAAAAAAAAAAAAAAAAAAAAACACGTACTCTACTCGATCGACACGAAGGAGAAAGGTCTTATCAAATACGATGACAGATTCTCCAAAACACAAATGAAGATTTGAGCTCGCTATCAAACCCGTTGACAGAATTAGGAAAGCAAACGAATCTCTCGCACATTGTTGACATAAAAGGGAAAACAATCATAGCTTCGAACGGACAAAGAAAATCTCTCTCTTTTTACATTCTACGTTATAATATATATTCTTTTACATTATGTTATGCGAAATCTGAACACACATTTAAAACATCCTAACTCTAAGCTATCTAGGAATCTGAAAAAATGTTACACAATCCTACATAACATTTCAAAGAGGGGAAACATGCATTTTGAAAGTAGCAATATATAATATACCTCCCCCAAGAAGATTTTTTATCATGGTGTTGAATCCAACGATTCGCAACGAGATAAATAATCAGCAACTACATTGTTTTTTCCACTAATGTGCTGCACTCTTAAGTTATACTGTTGCAAGCACAAAGACCACCTGGTCAGTCTTTGATTATGATTTTTCATTCTCTGGATAAATGATAGTGGATTGTGATCAGACAGCACTAAAATTTCTTCATTCCTAGGTCTATTCACATACACTTCAAATTTTTTCTATGCGGTGATGAAGGCTAAAGTTTCCTTCTCGATTGTCGAGTATACTTTCTGATGTTTTTTCAGTTTTGTAGACATGAAGCACACAGGATGGTAGATATTATTTTCATCTTCTTGAAGTAGAACAGTTCCAACGCCACAGTCCGACGCATCAACTTGTATCACAAATTTCTTGTTGAAGTCTGGAACTTGAAGTACTGGTCTTGAAGTTAAAATGGCTTTTACCTTCTCAAAGGATTCTTGACACTCTGGAGTCCAAATAAACTTAGCTTTGGGACTGGTCAAGTCTGTCAAGGGAGCTACTACGGCTGAGAAATTTGGGCAGAAACGACGATAAAATCCAGCCATCCCCAAAAACCCCAAAAAATCTCTGTAGCTGTTTCCTGGTAGTAGGTGGGTAGCCTTACGGATACCTTCTACATTAGCATTTACTGGAGCAAGAAGGCCTTTCCCAACTTCAAACCCAAGATACTGTACAGTTGACTTGCCAAACTCACTCTTCTCTAAGTTGACTGTTAATCCTGCTTCTTGAAGTTTCTTGAAAACTTTCCTCAGAATCTTCAGATGTTCTTCCCACGTTGTAGAGTAAATCACGATGTCATCTAGGTATACACCTACTCCTTCTATTGATCCTATTAGTTGATCCATCACTCGTTGAAATGTTGCGGGTGCATTCATCAGACCAAATGGCAGAACAGTATACTGATATAGTCCAAATGGAGTAATAAAAGCTGACAGCAACTTTGCATTCTCATCTAAGGGAATTTGATAATATCCTTTTTCAACAAGTCTATCTTGGAAACAAATTTGGCTTGCCCAATATTATCAAGTAACTGATCTATAAGAGGCAAAGGATAATTATCAGCCACACTGATAGAATTCAGTTTCCTATAATCAGTACACATCCTAAAGGAACCATCTGGTTTCTTCACTAACACACATGGAGAACTGAAGTGACTTGAACTGGGTTCTGCTAGTCCATGTTGCAGCAAATACTCAACTTCTTTCTTCAAAACATCTCGATGATACGGTGATAAGCGATAGGCTCTTTGCTTGAAAGTTTTCCATCTTCTTGAATCTTGATTTCATCCTTGGTCAGATCAGTACGTCTAGGCACATCTGAAAAAAAATTTCTGGAAAAACTTCTAATTACTTCACTTAAGTCTTCACCTTGTTCAACACTCAGAGTTTCAGTTTATCCTCCAAAATTTCCAAAATTGAAGAATTATTCATCTTGCTTGCAGCTCCCAATTCGTAGCCATCATTGTCTTCTTTAGATAAAGTTGTTTGGGTTACTGACACAGTTTCAGCTTTAGTTTCTGAGAAATAAGGTTTCAAGAGGTTCACATGTATCTTCCTTTGTCTTCTTCTTCTTTCTGGTGTTTCAATCACATAAGTTCTATCACTTAACTTCTGAATTACTTGTAAGGACCTTGAAATTTATTAGTGAGGGGAAAATCTCTTGACTGGTAAGAACACTAACATTTGTGACCAACACTAAAACTTCTTAGCTTAGTCTTAGCATCAAATCTCCTTTTCATTTTCTCTTGACTCATTTTTCAAGTTTCTAAAGAGAATTTTCTAAATCTCTTTCAAACCTTTTCCTTAAGTTCTTCATATACTCTCCTTGGCTTTCCTCTTGATTTTCTTCCCAATTTTCTGCAAGAATCTTCAACGGTCCTCTCACTTCTCTTCCAAAAACCATCTCATTAGGTGAACATCCCATACTTTTCTTGATAAGCACTCCTAACTTCAAACAAGCATTAATGTTAAACCAACATCCCATTCTCTTCCTGACTCAGAACAATACTTTGTCAGCATACTTTTCAATGTCTGGTGGAACCTTTCTAAGGCACCTTGAGTCTCTGGATGATAGGCAGTGGATAACTGTTGTTTCACTCCTAACAAATTCACCACATCTGGAATAACTTTGAAGTAAAGTTTGTTCCTTGTCACCTTTGTACTATTTCTGGTATCCCAAACTTTGAGAAAAACTCACAAGTTTTCAGCACTATCTTGGCAGATATGTTTCTAACAGGGATTGCTTCTGGATATCTTGTCACAGGACACTTAATGTTAACAAATATCATTTCCCTTCTTTGTCTTCGGCAATGGTCCAACCATATCTATAATCACTTTGCTAAAGGTTCTCCTCTAACTTCTATAGGTTGTAATGGGGCTTTCGTGATGGTTTCATTCGGTTTTCAGCTATCTGGTAGGTATGACACTTACGACCAAAAACCTGCTAACATCTTTTGTGAAGTCCAGGCCAGAAAAAAATATTTCATGATCTTCTCCACAGTCTTCCTGATTCCCATATGTCCAGACTCATGAGCTACTGCAACCACATGCTTTCTCAATGGATATGGAATCAAAATTTGATGATATTCACCCCATACAGCATCTTCTGGTATATCTGTAGGTCTATACTTCTCTCAAGCAAACCTTCCTTCAGATGTAACAGGTAGGAGTTTGTTGCATCTCTTCTCGATCAACAACTCTGAAGAACAAATCAGTTAACGATGCATCCTTCTTCTGCAAGTCCCATCAGCTTCTCTCTTGTCACTTGACCAACTTCAAGGGTTTTGAATTCTCAATATCTGCTAACTCAGCTACTGTAGTTTCACTACTGTCTCAGTAACACTTTGATTACTCGGAGTCTCTTCAGGAACATCAGGTTCTTCTTCTTCGTCGTCGTCGTCTTCTTCATCTTCTTGGGAAATCTCTTCTTGGTCAGCACTATGGGAAACTTCACTTCCGTGGAACAATTCTTCTAAGCACAAAGATCTCTGGTAGTTACACAACTAGGAAACAGTGGGGGGGGTTATTCTTCTCCACTCTACTGTAGGACTAATCCTCAATGGTTTGTCTGTCTCTACAGGACAAGGAATAATGGCACACCACCAACTTCATTCCCCAACAGAACATGTATACCTTCACAGCATGAGGTCCTTTACAGCAAAATCAACATTCCCTGTCACCATTCACATGACAGGTGTAAGCGGCATATAGGAGTTACTTCCCCTCCCCTCCTAGACCCTTCAAAATAACTGAAACTCCTGCGAGACTCTTCTCCAACTGAGGGTGAGAACCACGTACTACCACACTATGGTTACTCCCTGTATCACGTAATATCTGACTGGTACCTGCATACTTCCTTCTTGATTTGACAGCATACCCTCATAGATATATGGCTTAAAAGCCTCCACACTGCTAAGCCACTCACTGCTTGAGGTAACATTTCCACTGGTTGCTAAACATTCAGCTTGTTTAGTTTCATTCTTCTCTGGGGTCTGATTCTTTCCCACACTGCTCTTCGTAGTTTGTATCACCTGGTCGCCTTTTACAACTTGACCAACTGGCTTTGACTGCTGTTGATTCCGGTAACACTCTTGACTGTAGTGTCCTACTCTTCCACACTTGAAACAGACAACATTAGGTTTCTGTAAGTGTCTTGAAAAACTGGATGAGGATTTCACATTAGCTTGCTGAGGTGTATTACCTTGTGTACTCTTAGTAGTATCACTTGCAGGTTTCCCATTAAAAAATTTGTTCCTGTTATTTGGATAAGACTTACAAAACCTGGCGTTTGTTGACTCTGGTACTTGACATTATAATTACGTTTTTACTACTGATTATATTATAATCTTCACTTATGTTTGCAGCTTTGTCAAGTTTCTTCACTTCTCTCTCTCTTAAAATAGGCTCTTATATGTTCAGAATTCCCTTAAGATACTGTTCAAGAACAATAACTCTTCTAACACATCAAAAGTTTTAACTTTAGCAGCTTCTAACCAACGTGTGAAACACCTCACTTTGTAAGCATAATCTAAGAATGTTCCCTTCTCATCTTTTCTTAAATTTCTGAATCTTTCATTGCAGTACTCTGGGGTCATCTTGTAAACTTGTAGCACACTGTGTTTAAGTACCTTGTAGTCTTTACACTGATCAGCTGTTAAAGCTAGATAGGCACTTCTCCCTTTACCAATCAAGACACTTTGTAGCATAACTGACCATTTATCCTCTGGCCATCCCATACTGAAGCCACTTTCTCAAAGTGATCAAAAAAACTCATCTGGAGCTTCTTCAGTAAACTTAGGGATTAACTTCTTTACTCTCACTACATCAAATACAGGGTCTTGATTACCTTGGTTAGGGTTAGACGATGTTACAGGTAATATGGATCTAGCTTTTATTAATTCCATTTCCCTTTCATGTCTTGCGATCTCTCTTTCCTCTTTTATCCTTTCTCTTTCCTCTTTTATCCTTTCTCTTTCCTCTTCTGCTGATTTTTCTTCTTCTCTTTCTCTTCTTTCTTGTTTTTCCCTGTCTATTCTTTCTCTTTCTGCTTGCATTCTCTCTCTTTCAGCAAGCATTTTAGCTTAATCAAATTCTCTTCTGCTTTCAATGCGTCTAAGCTTCTAAACTCTGCATCGCTTTTCTCTTTCTTTTCTGCTTGCTTATTTATGAGATCAGCACGTGCTACATTCAACAACTCTTGAGCCAATTCTAAACTCATCTTCATCAGTTATTCTACCAGAGTTTATCAATGATTCCATAGCAATACATCTTATTTGTGCCTTTACCATACTAGAAAGACACATAACCATCACATGCCACTGCTAAAGCGCTCCACTGTGCCTTAGTCAAAGTGGTTTCAGACAAAACTTGGATGGAAGGGGCTGCTAAAAATTCCTGAACCTTGAACAGAGCCATTTTCCTCTAAGTTATCAATTTACAATTCAATACAATAAATGCAAAACAAAAACTAGATGGTCACTCTCCTAACAAAATATATCCCTCACACCACCAGTATATTCTAGAGTGATAATGAAATCTGCTTTCCCGGGTCTCTGGGCACCATTAAACAATGTTACGAAGTGCCAAGTATATGGTTACCATACATCAATTTATTACCTCACCAAAGCAGACACCTGAACCCTCATAACACGTATTAAACGACTGAATACTCTAAAGGCAACATGATCCCTTAACACTTACCAGTATTGCAGAAAATCAGACTAAGTTCATCAAAACAGGTGTGAGGTAATCTTGTAAGTAATTAAATTAATCAAAGGGCATCACTCCATCAACAACTTTAAAAGTCTAAGTATTTCCCTGATTTCAGAAGTCTAGTTCTAAGTCACTCTAAGTAAATTGAAGGAAAGTAAATCAATTACCACTTTATGTCTCTACCTATCATAATCATAGTCATATGCAAATATTCTGGTTATAAATGAAAATACTTATAAAAATTTTAAATACAAAAATTTATTATTAAATTCAAAATTTATAAATGAAATTCACAATATCAGGGAAAATTACTGTTACTTGAAAACAAAGTAAAGTTTAATTAATACTTGAATAAATTAAGTAAAATTAAATCAAAAATTAATTTATCACAAAATTCAAAGTTTTAGGCATAATTGAAATTTGAAATTAATTCACAAGTACTAAACAATAATAAAATTTGAAAAGAATTCTAAGTAAATGCAAACTAATTCACAAATGATAAATTTAATTAAATGTGTAATGATTAAGCAATGAAAATAACTAAGTCAATTAAATTGTGAATGCAAATGAAAATATAAAATAAAAAGGCACACTTCAATAAGAAAATGAACAAGTGCACAAACAGTGGAACAAACACAAACACAAAAAATCAGCAATGTGTAAAAGTGTAAATCTTTTTCACTCAGAACATTGTAACCATCAGTTTTTACCAAACCTTCATAACGACCTGTTATTAGTTAACCAAACCATCATAACCATTAAATATTAGTTATTAGTTAACCACTGT
>NC_087214.1:43228975-43309584 GCF_015104395.2 Macrobrachium nipponense
TATACACACATTTACATATATATACATATATATATAGAGAGAGGCAGATAGCTCCATGAAAAAGCGTGACAACAGAAAATGCCATAATCTAACGGCTACTTCCAAATGACGGTTGTAATTCTTGTTTAAACAACTTCCATTTCAGTTGCTACATGAACATGAGAGGAGGCTCACCAACAATGTTTGGGTCCACAGCACAGACTGCTAAATATGCAGCTTTAGCACATATTCTTATGTTTCTCTAACGCAATGATCAACCTTGATCTAGAGTCTTCCTATGCAAACAACCCATCATCATGATTTCCACCTTCTATCCTTTGCTGATGTTGAAATTCCCTGCTTCGCCTTCATACATTCATGCAATTGTCATCTCAGACACTTCCCTATCATTGCAAGCACTTGAAAGACAACCTGACGTCTATTTTGATCCAATTTTTTGGCCATGAATTCCCATCTCTCTTCGTGGCGTAATCCACCATATCAATCCCAATTGTTTAACAGTCACTTTCATTAGCCAATCATCCATACTGACGCCATTTCTCAATGTTACTGGCTTCCACTTGCATTCACTTCAAAAACTTTCCCCAAACAAATATTTTTAAAATATTTCACCAGTCCTTGCAGCTTCGTTTCACGATATTATATAAACTCCGAATCACCAGCAGTCTTCAGCCCATTCACAAGTCATTTACGAAGCCTCTCTCGCGCCTCTACTTCTATTTTCTATTCAGGAGTTTTTATTAGCTCTCCCAGATATCCAAGGTAATTTTCATGGCTCGCAGAGTTCTTACAGTCATCTATACAAGCGTCTGTATAAAAAAAGTATTTCTAGCATTAGATAAAAGATCGAAATTAGTCGTTTTGTTTACTTAATGTGTCATCTTAGTTCGCAGTTAACAGGAAAATAGCAATGGCGAAATGCCTTCTTATTTCAGAAGGTGGCAAATGTACGGAAATCCAGACGGATGAGTTGGGCAGATCAGATTGGTAACAATGAAACAGGAATCATTGTTTAGATTAAAAGTATGGCGAATAGCCTGTCAATAAAGAAATAACTGAAGCGTCAGATACAAGCATATCATAAACGAAAACAGAATATACATACACAGACATTTCAAACCCAAATAGATCATACGCATACTTAAACATGCAAACGCGAGTATGTGAGCTATACACATTAAACATTCAATGTTTGTAGTCCTCCAAATGGTTGTATACTTCTTCTTGAACCCTGTAGGATTGCAGGATTCCTCTCGTCATCTATGACGTTTATCGGTAAGTTGTTTTTGCGTTGCTTGATTTTGCCTCCTTGAACAGAGAGGTAAAGTTCACTTATCTAAAGACATAATCTGGTAACCGGAAGGGAGAATAACAAATTAAGACCAAAAAAGACGAAGAAGGGAAAACCTGGATCAATTTGTGAGAAGGAGGTTTCTCCACCTAACTCAGATTGAGGAGGAAAGTTCGAATGAGAAGACGTAGTAATGAGGGGGGAGGGGGTTGGGTGTGGAGGGTACTGGTCCAAGAGGACTGACTGAAGAGGGTTTAAATCTTTTCTTTGTCTGTGGAGAAAGAAAGGGAATGAACTCTTCGGCAGATGTGAAGGAAGGATGGACCTGGCAATTCTTGTCGTTGGGAAGGTGTTTCAAAAAAATATTTTTTTCCTAAATATCTGTAAAACCTTTCCAATAAGAAAAAAAATAAGGCTCGAGATTCGAGGGACACTTACATTCCGCTTTTAAGAATTACGAGTGACTAACTGTTGTCTTAAGCCAGAGTATTCTATTTCTCAAACTACAATAGAACTTCAAAGTATTGAAGGAGAATATTACGATATATTTCAGGGACCGCGAATCATCGTTTTTTTTTCTCAAATATATTTCAAACTGATTATTAGATCAGAATGGTACTTTGACACTGTACAAGACATCTCCCGGTAATGTTTGGAAATATAAGGCATTGTCAAATGGTGTTAGTTAAGGAGTTATTCTTGACTTTCATGATGATGCCGAGCATCGCCAACCTATGCATTCGAACATCCTGTATCTCTATCCTGTCCCTCTGTACCTCCCTCCCTCCCCCTTCCCCTCCTCATCCCTCCCTCAACCCACTTTCCTGGCCTCCCTGTCACTGCCCCCTTTTCCTGTCTATTATATTGGGTAATATTGAATGTTATAAATATGTTGGGTGTTACAGATTCTGTGTTAACTTAATTGTTGTTATTGTATTTTCTTAAGTTATATAAATAGGAGTAAGCTGGAGAGCATATGGCCTTCACCCTATTCACCCCAATTTCAAGAGAGACAAGGTGCACTGTAGGCGTTACTTAAGGTTCTTTGCAGATTGTCAGAGGCACCTAGCTGCAATCATTTTCGTTCCTTTTACTGTACCTCCTTCCATATTCTCTTTCTTCCATCTTACTTTCCACCTTCTCCTAACAATTGATTTAAAGTGCAACTGCGAGGTTTTCCTCCTGTTACACCTTTCAAAGTCTCTACTCCCAATTTCCGTTTCAGCACTGAATGAACTTATAGGTCCCAGTGCTTGGCCTTTGGCCTAAATTATATATTCAATTCAACTCAATTCAATTCAGACAAGGACCACCAAATTGGGTGGAGTCGCCTCGCAACTGGGGCAACTACGTAGGCAATGCCGTATCTTAGAGGAACCTTTATTGACTTGCCGAATAAATTCGCCTGAACTTGTCAAAGCTTCTACAAAATAGGAATCTACAAAAAAAAAAAAAAAAAATACTCAACAATTATTACGAAATTAATATTCAAACAATCTTAACAACAATACATCTCATTAGAAGAATGATCAGAATACTTAAATCTATTTATCTGCAACGTTTATATTTTCTGAAGACTGTCTCTTCCTTGTATGAATTTACAATCTCGACTAGACTGAAGAACTATTTTATCTGATCGAAAGCTATTTTCTCTGATAAATATAAAAGCAAAAAGAAGTTGTGCAAAATCCTGTTCAGACACAATATATGCTAAGATTAGTAAGTGGCCCATAAGGCAATTTTTTAGATCAATATTCATTTCATTTAGCCAGACCCAAACAAATATGTAATAATAATCAGCAACATTTGCGGTAAAACTAACGAATTTTTTTCTAAGACCTTGTAACCCAAGTTTGCCAGACTGAATAGCGCCTATTATGAATAATCTCTCTCTCTCTCTCTCTCTCTCTCTCTCTCTCTCTCTCTCTCTCTCTCCGTCCCTTTTCCATTTATAATGTATCTGCAGGGTAAGATTTGAATGATCAAATATACATACATACATACACACACATGTATATATATATATACTATATATACATATATATATATACATACATATATATATATATATTATATATATATATATATATATATATATATATATATATATATATACTATGACGGGTGAAAATGTTGTTACAAGAGCCAAATGATAGAGTCAGCCTTGATTAAATAAGACAGGTAATGAACATCTCGGAGGGCGCATGGGATTCAGATATCAGTGATAAAATATTCCTTCAACCGACGATTAAGAAGATTAAAGAAGAAAATTATTAGTTGGGGTGACTTAGAAAAATTTGCTACCTGTGGATGGATCTCTTGTTTCATACATACCTAAAAAGAAAGACAGCAGTCTCTGAAATATAGTACTTACTTTTTATATTTTGGCATTTTTATGGCTCTTTTATTGTATATATATATATATATATATATATATATATATATATATATATATATATAATATATATATATATATTTTTTTTTTTTTTTTTTTTTTTTTTTTTGTCTCACATTTAGAATGAACCTCAGTTTCAAGAGTGTCCGGCCAAGGCGGTATAGCTTAGTTATGTCATCTCAGGAAACTGAGGTTCGCTCCCGATGTGAGTAAGAAATCTATTTCTTTGAATGCGTACACGTCTCATGGGTTAATTTTTTCTGTATAAATACACACACACACGCACACACAACACACACATATATATATATACATATCATATATATATATATATATATATATATATATATATTAATATATTACATATATATATATATATATATATATATATATATATATATATGTATATATACATATATATATATATATATACATACATATATATATATATATACATATATATATATATATATATATATATATATATATATATATGACTGGTAAAAATGTTCTGTTACAACAGAATTCCATCTAATAACAGTAGCCCATAAAACCAAAATATAGAGAGAAAAGTACTATATTTCAGAGACTGCAAGAGTCAAATGATGGAATCGGCCTTAACAAAAGAGAGGCAGGTAATGAACATCTCAAAAGGAGCATGGGATTCAGATGTGATCGACAAGGTTTTCATTCAATCAACGCTTAAGAAGATTAAAGGAAGATTATCAGCGGGGGTGACCTAAATTGGCTTACCTGTGGATGGATCTCTTAGTATAAATACCACGTTTTTCTGTAAACTTTTCTCATTCATATACCTGAAGAGTCTCTGAAATATAGTATTTTTCTCTCTATATTTTGGTGTTTTTATGGGCTCCTTTTATTATATATGATATATATATATATATATACATATGTCAATATAGTCCACAGGAGAAAAGAGATTAAAAGAGTCTAGTAGCTCGATAATTTCGCCTTCAAAAGCTTTATTTTAACTAAATAGAATGAGAATATTCAAAAATTCATAAACAATTTCCCACTGGAAATATGTAATTAACATAAAAATTGTCAAAGTAAAAATTAGGTTGTTTAGATCATAAACAAATGGTCAAATCAGCAATTCAAACAGTTAAAAGAGAGAACTATTCAACGATTTGGTGATTCTCTGAATTTGTACTGTTGGGAAACAATATGGAGGAGTAAAGGGTACAATTTATATATGCACCGACTGATATTGAAGTTCTTTTGCTTGCTACAATATATGCAAGCTGTTTCTAACAAATTTCTTGCAATCATACTTTTTCCTTGAATAATGTCTCTGTTTTGTTCCAAATGATAGGACAGCCATAATTTTGTACATGTAAATTCACAGCACTGTTTGGAGAATTTGTTCTTACACAATATCGATGCTGGGAAATTCTCTTATCGATATCTTTTCCTGTTTGTCCCAGGTAGAATTTGCCACATTCACAAGGTATTTTGTAAACTACGCCTTCTTCTTGTTTGGGGCTGTTGCAAATAACTGTCTTTCCCACTGCGTTGGAGTAAGAAAATACCACTTTAAAGTTTAATACTCAAAGGATAAACAATATCAGTGAATGAAGGGTGGAAAGGGAGAACCAGAGTATTAATCATATCATATTCGTTTTTGGTGTTGGTTCTATAATAAGTTAGTTTAGCTAAGAATAAACATTCCTCTATTTCCCTGATCGAAAAGTTGTTTTTCATGCCAATTCTGGTGATAATACTAACCTTCTCGTCTAAATATTCACGGCTAACTAGTCTAAGTGCTCTTTAAAAATGGCATCTCAAAGCCATGTACAGTTGAACACAGGTTTCCCTGGTCACCCTTCTTGAGGGACTTCGAAAAATTACATGGTACAGTGTTTACTGAGGGGGATGGGGGGAGGACTCTTCCTCTCTTAGCAAGAGTTCCACCAATAAGCTCTGGAATTCTTTCAGTGGGAGGAGTCATTAGGTATGGTTGGAGAAAGACACACACACACACACACACACGGAGTAAAAGAAAAAGAAAGAAATCTGAGTAGATTATATCGCTGTAACTAAGATTACTGTCTCACTTTTAATATAAGTTTGTTTATTAAGATTCCACTTAACTTTCGTCTAAGTCGTTATCTTACCACAGTGTCTGTTATTATATATCGGTCATATTCATTACGCAATACTTAAAATTGATCAAAATTTTAGAGTTATATTGGTATTGGAGAGAATCACGAACATCATAACAGGATATTTTAACCTTATCACGTTTGCCAAGTTTATAGTATCGGTTGCAGTGCGATTCCTATCAATAATATAATAGGAAGCTATAATGAGGAGCGCAGCAGCACTTCATTGAACATAAACCCAAACTCTCTCATATTAGCTATTTTAAAGTGGCATGTCACCTAGAAATACACTGCGCTAAGTAGCAGTCTTGATATGTCCTTAACACCCTCTAATCTTGACTAAACTAATATATGCATATATATTTATTCGGGGGGCGGGGCGAGTGTTGTCGGGGATTGAGTTCTTGTTGTTAAGCCGTCTTACAGGTTTTGGAATTCTAAAATGTAATTCAAACTGACAAGCTTCTTGCTTTTGGTGTACCCGATGTCCTCAGCCTGGCTTTGCTACACTGAATGGGTGGGTGGGGGACTAGGGGTAAGATGGGCCTGTATCGACCCGATGAGTGGACGAAATACTAGATATGCTCGTGGATAGAGTGTATGGCTAACGAAAAGCTCACTTGAAATATTTTCTTGTTTATCTTTAATGCCTGCGTGTTTTTAGTGTTTATCCTAATATTATTATAGTACTGTAGATAGATTTTCTGAATACAACAACATTTACAAGAAGAAGGATTGGGTTAAACTCACTCTCTCTTGTAAATACATATAGAATGAAAAGGAGGAGAGAGAGAGAGAGAGAGAGAGAGAGAGAGAGAGAGAGACTAGACGTTACTGAGGAATTAAAATGAAACTACTAGGGACGGAGAAAATTCCAGAACGTGTAATGGAAAGTGAAGAAGGACTCCCAAACTTGGTGCAAACTTTTAACCATTCCCATATGGTAACTTAATTCGTTTGCCAATGATAAACAATTGTTGATATTCAGAGGTTTCATGTATTCATGGTTGGGTTTGTATTCCCTCTTGAATACATTATAATAATTATTACATGATATGGATAAACATATATACTTGGCTTATATTTTCTAATATATTAATTGTGATACATGATTTAATGTCATACGGACAGAAATCCCTTTCGCTCTTATCATCATTCGTGTGACGATAAGAGACAGACGTCTCTGTTGTTAAACAGCCCCTTCAGTCATTTACCTTTCCATTGTGGGAAGAGCTATTTGGAGAATGTAGTTTGATGATATTGTCCTAGGGTTCTCTTTTTTAGATAATTTTTTAAAGAAAAAATCAGGATAGCGAAATTTCCTTTAGATTTTGAAGTCCTTTAAGATATCAACTAATAAATAAATTATAATAATCATGACCTGGAGCTAAACGATATGCATAAGGTCTGTTTACGATTTTATTTTTTTTGCATCATACGACATGGAAGTTCAGCGGAAGCCATGGGGTAATCCAAATATACACACTTAATTTTTACATTTATTTTTAATATTAGTGAGAAGTCCAGCCACCTTAATTCTAGATCACCTCTTGCAATCTGTTAGGCATAGAAGATTCATGGTTTCTGACGATCTGTGGTCGGTTGTGGAAGAGCTTCCATCGTGTTCCCAGTGGTCCATAAGTTGATCTGGTCTCCTCTCCCTCCCAGGCTCCCAACGTTTTACCAAATTAGCCTAAATATTGTCAGTGAGGTTCATGTCTGTATCCTTACTTGGCTAGTCAAGCAATTGCAGATCCTCTCGATCTTGAAACCATTCCTGGACTATTCTGGCCGTATGGATGGGGCAGCGGTCGTGAATGAAAATGACAGGAGCAGGTGGGGAGGAATAATTCCGCTGCTGAAGTGAAAGAGTTAGAAATCTGAAGAACTTCAATGTATTTTTCACCAATGAACCTCCACTCAATCCTGGTGATATCATCCATACAATGTAAGAAGATCCAGCACAACACGTTTACTGTGACATGCCCATTCCTGGTCACCTCGTAAATGTTTCTTCTGTAGTATCTGAAGGGAAAAAATCTAATTTTTAACAATTTAAGCTTTGCTTTTCGTAATAGGGAAAATAATGCTATATCGTTTTGGGGAAATAAAATGCTAAGTAACAACCCTTGCAATAAGTTAAGAATGTTTATTCATCTGCAAGGATTAATACTTATAATAGCATTAAGTTTGATCTGCAACGGTCCGTTATGATATGATATTCTTTAATTCAGTAACCAGGCTGAACTCTATATTATAAGTTTGCCTACGTGATTATTCATAACATTAATAACGCATTTGCTTAATGCCTGAAAGCAGGCCATAGTAGAACTAATGGGGGGTTTTTCAATGAAGAATTTTTATTTTCACACTTCTCGTGGCAATATAATTCAATTAGCGGAAATACATGGTTATTGACAAAATTATTATCTTTTTGATTATAATATTACCTTGCTTATATTATTATAGCCTGACTGTTATTAATCATTATAGAAACTCACCTTATATTACTCGGTCTTCAATTATGTATTCTGCCGTGACTTCTGCTAGTAAAAGACCTTTCGTCACTGCATACGACTCGAGACCAAAATTCCATATCTTCCCCCACAAACTGTTGAACAAAGGCAAGCCTATCAGCACGATGCCGTTCGTTTCGGCGAGAAAATTCCTTCTTGCAGGAATTCTATGAGTATTCCTGCCTCATGCAGACGTCTTCGTACCGTTATAGCCGAAACATTTAATGCCAGACGTTCACGAATAGCAAAGTATTGGCAAAAGGATTTTCTTATCTGCTCGTCGAATGTCGTCGTTATCCTAACGGGTGGTCATTCGTGGTGGAGGTCTCCGAACTGAAATACGTAATTAACATGCAGATACCTAGATAATCAAGATTAATTATAGCCTGCTTACTTATGGGAACGCTATTTGGTATTCTGGGTGGGAAGTAAAGAGAAGAATCACTATTAGAGTTCAACAGGACCAAGGCAACTGTAATTTAGTTTAGTTTCATAATTTCACGGGTTTATAAGGTTTATAATTAAAAAACAAAAAAATTAATAAATAAATGAAATAAAGAAATGCTATCTAAAGTCGGTCAATTTCCCAGACTAAGCGTGTCCTTTTCCTTTTTTCCATTATTTACTGATGTAGGGGAGACGTCAAGACGCTGTGCAACAGCACGTATTGAAAGCCCACTTTCTCGTAGAGCGACGATCTGCGCCCGGAGAACTATATGTTGCTGTTCATTTGGAGACTATGACGAATACTACTAGCAGAGGACAGATAACTTATCAAAATTTATACAACACCTCAATCTAGCCATGCTTGGGTGACAAACTTGTTAGCGTGTAATAGAGGTGCTGTAGCAGTGATATCGTTATTACTAAACAAAGTGATATATTAAATCACACGATTACTGGGACTGATTGATTGATTGGCTGTTACTGGCATTGCAACATCTCAGGTCATTACTGTCATTGATAACGTTTTAAAATTTTGTATGTCTTCATAATGATAAATTGTTAATTGTCTGTTGAAACACCTGTTTACTAAAGGTGGTGCTGTTCCTCTCTTAACGTGAATTCTACTAATCAGCTTTCGAGCTGTTTTAGTGTATAAGAGGTTGGAGGAGGCAAACTTGTAATAAGTATTAATCCTCATAGATGAATAAACATTATCTTAATGCAGGGGTTGTTACTTAGCATTACATTTCCCCAAACGATCTATCATTATTTTCCCTGTTACGGAAGCAACACGTAAATTGTAAAAAATTCAGATTGTTTTCCTTCAGATACCACCGACGAAACATTTATTTACGAAGTGGCCAGGATGTGGCTTGTAACCGTAACGTGTGGGCCTGGATCTCCTTACATGGTATATGTGATATCTCCAAGACTAAAGGGTTTTCACCAGTGAAAAATACGTTAAAATTCTTCAGGTTTTCTTCCTCCCTTCACTTCACCAGCGGAATTATCCCTTTCCACCTAGTCCTGTCATTTTCATTCATGACGGCTGCCCCATCCATACGGCCAGAATAGTCCAGGAATGGTTTCAAGGTCGAGAGTATTTGAATTGGTTGACTGGCCAAATAAGGGTGCAGACATGAACCCCATAGATTCCGAGAAAGATAAAGTCGATTTATAAGATTGAACAATTCACAGGTGTCCCCGAGAGAAGCCGAAGTGTAGTAGAAAAAATCACTGAATTTCTAATCAGTTTTCTCCCATGTATACATAAAATTTTGTTTAGTGTTCCCATTATAATCACAGCTACAAATACATATATAAAATTTATTACTCAATTATATTTCGCACACCTATTTCCTTAAAAAAATGCAGATAGTTGCAAAGACTTTATACTTGAGTTTGTTGTCCTTTTACAGTCTTCCTGCAACAATTGTAAGTTGAGACTTATAATACCTTTAGTATAAATACAAAGCAAACATATCTAAAATATTTTAGACCTGCAGAAATTATCGTTAGCATTCTATTATTTGCCTAAGTAAATTGTTAGTGTTGAAAATTAATTATGCTCATTATAAGAAAATAATACTGAAATACAAATCTCAAATATTGGAAAAAAAATTTCACACAAAACCTTTTGCACAAAAAAAGGAAATAAATGGAATAAAATTTGTTTTTTTCAGGAATTGGTAGCTGGCTTGTTAAGATTCTTCTTCCCTTAATAATATAATAAATAAATTGGGTAGCGACTCAAAACATCTCTCTATTGCATTTGGTTAAGATGAGTTTACGAAAAGTGAGAGGGCTGCTCTAGGGTAGGCGAAGTTGTTTTTATACTGTTGTGTTCATATCCACTTCTGGCTAATCGAGCCTTTTGCCTCTTCGTACAGGACAAGTGTCTATTCTTTATAATTTGTGATTCATGATACTCTATAAATTACGGTACTGGTGTAGTACACTATAGCAAAATCTCGTACTTATACGAATCTTAGTTACAGAGAAATAGGTTAGAGAATTCGCGAACACTTTTACCGAGCTCATTTTACGAAGCAGTGCTCGAGTATTCAGTTCTCAATGTAATTATTAACAGGAACAATAATTACGTGAGCATATTATATTTAACAATAGTATCATTATGTCATACCATGGTGATTATGATCCCTAGTGGCTAATCCTACAATCAAAGGACGATGTAATGATATATGAAGCATGGTATTGTTTTACTCGACTCGAAACAGAGTCTGAATCCCAACGGAGGTGAGGTCGTCAGTAGGATTTTTAAATGGGTCAGACTTCATAACCACTCACCATGAATCGAAGGGACACTTTACGCGACAATGGCTTCTCGATACGAGCCATTGCACGTGATGTTGGTGTGTCCCCCACCACGGTACAGTAGTGGATAAGAAGGTGGGAGGAGAGTGCGAACTTGAACGACTTGCGTAAGTAGTTTATGCTGAATGATTGGTGGATATGTTACATTCTTCATGGTTATTTAATCTTGCTTATTTAATATGAAAGTATCTCTCTTAAATGTATTTAATCTCTCTATTATAATTTTGGTTAGCCTACAGATATCCATATCCGTTCCAATACCACAGTAATATTTCAGGTGCACCTCCATAATTCCACACCGGTGGGTGGTTGGCCCTTGGCGACCTCAACCATGAACAAAGTTAGATAGTCGATTGAGTTTTCTCGGTAAAATTAAGCCTATAAGAGCATTTTATTTGTGCCCACCCCGTCACAGTCATTGTGCGTCTTATGATAGCTATAGTTTATATATTAAATGTCATTTCAGTGATGGCTCAGGAATGATTTACAGTTTTAATAACCACCAACCAAACTGAGATATTATGGAAATGTGTAATCTCGTTCTATTTGATATGCTTTTGAAACCAAAAATATTTGGCCATGTTTACTAAATTATGATCAATCCATCGAATACAAAATTCGAAGAATCTAGAATTGATTGCGATGTTATATAAATTATAAGTTAAACATTTAAGATAATAATGTTCTCTTAGCTAGGCCAGGGGGTCCACGGAAAACCACCCCAGCTGAGGATAACGCCATTATCAGGGCGGCTCGAGAGCAACCCTTAACAACGCTGAGGCCATTCGTGAAAGACCTGGGTTGGGTTAGAAGTGTCATCGATGACCGTACGACGCAGACTCCACGCTACTGGGATTCATCACAGAACTCCAGCAACGAAGGAGCTCTTGACGGAGCAACATAAGGCGGGAAGGCTAGATTTTTGCCCAACGTCATGCTGATAAGGGTTTGGACTTTTGGGGCCGGGTCATCTTTACTGACGAGAAGTGCTTCTCGTCCACATCGCATGGGAAGCTGCATTGTTGGCGAACTAATAGAACTCGGTATGATAAGCAAAATCATTACTTTACCTTTCAACCAATTATCAATTACATTCTTTATATTAATTATTAATTTTCAGATTTTGTTCCACGGAAGTGGACTGTCAAAATATATAAAGGGAGTAAACATAAATAATGAGTGACATTTTTGAGATAGATATTAAGTAAGGGACAGTGGCATCATTTGACTCTTTTTCCTCATAATATATTAGATAAATATAGACAATAGAATTCTTTCAGTGTTGTTCATCACTTGAGAATTTAAATTCTCCAAACCAAAGGTTATTAAATTCTCCAAAGGTATATATATATATATATATATATATATATATATATATATATATATATAATATATATATATATATAAATTTTTATACTATACACCACCATTTTTTCCTATCATTCAGATATGAACCCGGTACATCGTTGAGGTGGTGCGATCCCCGCCGGCCATGTCACCTGCACGTATGGGGTGGGTGTGTCTGGGTGTGTCTGCATGGTATGGGTGATGTGTTCTGTATCGAGGGACGATTTACAGCAGCTAAGTATGTTGAGCTGCTGCAAACCTCCTTCTTGCCTTCGTTACGAGAAAGGAATTTTCCCTTCCCACCAGGGCCCATCCTGTTCATGCACGACCGGAGTTCCATTCACACTGCTCGCGCTGTTCAAGAGTGGTTTGCCGGATAGGATAACCTGCTTCTTCTTGAATGGCCGAGCAAAGGAGCAGATATGAATGTAATTGAACACGTGTGGGCCCAGATGGTGAACACATGGAAAATGGAACATGAGAGAAAAACGCAGCAACTCATGGTTCACATCAGCTCTCGGTGGGAAATTTGTAGACGGAGACCGCAGCAAATTTTCAACCTTGTCCATTCGATGCCCGACAGATTAAGGGAGGTGACTGAGAGAGAGGGTGGATGGTCAAGGTATTAGATTGTATAATGTAAATGTTATAATGTAAATGTTATATTTTTTTGTATAATGTAAATGTTATATTTTTTTGTATAATGTAAATGTTATATTTTTGTGTATATTTCTGTTCTCGCTAGTTATTTGATTATATGTTTTAATAAACATAATTCACAACAAGTTTTTATTATAACCATGATATTCTTGATATAATATTCGAAGTATCTGAAAAAAAAAATGGCATAATGCCTCCATACAATATTGAGAGTATTGCAGTAAACTTTCCTACTTACTCAGGCCCATGTTTTCCTAATCACCGTTTCTTGTTAACAGCATTGAATTATAGAACTGAATGACTCGCCGAGCACTGTTTTCATACAGTGAGGTCGGTAACAGTATTGGCAAATTGCCTTACCTGTATACTTTGTTCACTGTGGTGTGGACGATACAAATAAGATACTTCGCTACTTATTAGCTTCTTGGAGTCTATTAAAATAGTTTCCATTATTTGAAATGTAATGCTTTATATCCTAATGATATTTTCAATGTATCTTTGGTTAAAACCTAAGTTATATGAACAAGAGTAAAAATATGGTATTTTAAAAGGTAACTGTCAATTCAGTAGATGATACTCTCGTTATGTCGGCCACTATAAGGAAAGCCCAAATGACTTCACCTATCACCTGAAGTCAACGAAATATATAGTTTATAATATATCAGTGCCTACATAATTTTAGAAAAAATAACGGTTAACCCTTAAAAAGGTCAACCACGTCATATGACGTGTTGCAGAAGTCGTCCCACGCATGCTGTTTACGACATGTGACGTTCTTAAGTTTTTAATTTTGTGCGCCTTCATAGCTTATTGTATCGATATTGGTTCTGTACTATGTACTTAGTGCCTTATTAGAGGTCTTGCTGCCCGTTAGTACTGCTCGTCTTCCATTTGTATGAACTGCGCGGGGGAGGGGAGGTAAGGGTGGCCTAGGAGGTTGTCAGAAACGTCAAACCAGCAAAGGATTGGTGGCGATAATTTTTTGCCGCACACCTTCGATTTTGATGATAGTATATCAGGAATAAAGTTTTTTCTATTTTTAATTATTCTATAATGAAACTGACTGTAGAGAGATCCAATCGTTAATTTCATGTTAGGAAATGGGGTAATATATCAAGCGAACACTCAAGGGAACAAGAGTTTATGACATCACAGTATCAGAGATGAGATATTTCTTTGCTTTGGTTATGCTTAGTGGTATTGTCAGGAAGGGCAATCTTCGATATTATTGGGTCACTGATCCTCTCATGAATACACTAATGACATATCAGAACTGCATACTGAGCGCAGGGGTTTTTCTTGTTACTAAGTTAGCTAGTATAGCTGAGAGAGATAAGTTAGCTAATATAAGAGAGAGAGAGACAGAGAGAGGGGAGCTACGTGTCAGAGAGACAACAAATTCATTGAGATTTTGGGTATTTTCAATCAAGTGCTGCTGCGCTTCTCTTTATAGCTTCCTCTAGTAGAATTTGTAGGAAACGCACTGCAACCGATGCTGTAAACTTGGCTTGCGTGATAAGGTTAAAATATCCTGTTATGATGTTCGTGATTTTCGGCAATAGCAATATAACTTTAAAATGCTGATCAATTTTAAGTATTATGTAATGAATATGACCGATATATAATAATAGACACGGTTGTAAGATAACGTTTTGGCCGAAAGTTAAATGGAACCTTAATAAACAAACTTATCTTACAAGTGAGACAACAGCCTTCATTACAACGATATAAAATGCTCAGATTTTTTTTTTTTACTCCGTGTGTGTGTGTGTGTGTGTGTGTCTTTCTCCAACTATACCTAATAACTCCGCCCACCAAACGAACTCCAGAACTTATTGGTGGAACTCTTGTTAGCAGAAAAGGGGTTCTCCCCCCCATCTCCCTCAGTAAACACTGTTACCATGTAATTTTTCGAAGTCTCGCAAGACGGTGTACCAGGGAAACCTGTGTCCAACTGTACTTAACCTTGCGTGTATGAGTCGATTTTGCATCGGTTGTTATTTGTAGCTTTTCCGTGAATTTTGAATTTTAGGCCATTACCTGTTCTTATTACATTTAGTGTCTAAAATATTTATGGAGTTATTTGTTTCTTTCTCCACGGTGAATTCTATTGAGGTACTACGCAATTAAGATCAGATTGAAATTTACCAGTGTCGTGGTTTACACTCCAAACAGTAAAAGTGTCATCTACATATCTAACCCAATAAACATCATTTAGCAATATGCTGTTGGCCATCAGAGTTTCATAGAATTCCATGTATATGTTAGACAGCACAGGAGACAAACATTTGCCCATTTTCATTCCAGATTTCTGCTTATAATAGCTATTACTAAAAACAAAAGATGTATCTATTAAACAAAGTCAGATTAATTTCAAAATGTCAGAAACAGGTATGGAAAAAACATATTTAGTTCTATATTTAAAAATTCATGCAGATCTAAAACTGGTACACAGGTGAATAAACTTTGTACATCAAAACTAATTAAGTGGCAATTTTGGTTAATGTGTACATTTTTAACTATATTTACAAATTCAACTGAATTAGAAATATAGGAGTTAGATATAGTTTCTAAATTTACGAGAAATTTAGAAAGATAGTATTTTACACTTCCTATTGTGCTGATGATAGGTTGCATGGGATAACCATCTTTGCGGGTCTTTACTGTTCCGTATAAGTAAGGTAGTTTAGCATTGGGATACTTGAACTTACTGATGAGGTGTTGATTATCTCGAAGAATATCCCTGAGGCTCCTGTGAAATTCTGCGTTGACTCTTTGTACGGGATTGGTTGGTAGTTTTTCGTAGGTATCTTGGTCGCTCAATATGTTGTTCATTTTATCGACATAAGTATGGTTGTCTAAGATGACGACTGTGTTCGCCTTACCTGCTCTGGTAATATGCACTTCGTTATCTCCTTTGACATCTTTAATCATGGAGCCTGGTAGGGTCCCGTATGCACTAAGATGTACCCTAAACTTGACTTCAGATCTTGTTTAAGGGTAGTCTGGACCTAAAAATAAAGCTTGCTCACATGTTCCAAAACTGGCCTATTTTCTGCTATTTTCAAATCCAAGATGGCCGCCTGACAAAAATGATTAAGAGTCAGTAAATTACCAGAATATACTCAATATGCATATTATTTCAAAGGTCTTGAATAGGGGAATACATAATAGGATGGTTTGAAATAATTCTTTTTCAGACGAGGGTATAAATAGAAAAAATTAAATTCAAAGAAACTTATTCATACATAAATGTTTATCTGTGGCTCCCAATACTGTGCGGTAGCAAAATGAAGCAAATAAATCAAACACTTGTGTAACGAACTATTAATTGTTTGGAAAAGAAATCCCACTCTCAAACCTTCATTTCACATTCCACCATTAAATCAACTTCACTGTCTTTCGAATCATTATGCCTCTTTCTTATAATACTATGGGGATTGCTACGCTGCTCACTTACAGAATTCACAGCAACTAATGTCTGCTATACGGCAAGGACATACATTTGACCTAAAGCATTTTTTACAGGTGCATGGAAATGGAAAATCGGCGGTTGATTAGGTTCAGAAACAACAAGTGGTACCAAGAAGACATCTTTCAAAATGTAACCATAATCTAGTGGATTCAGTATAAGAATCTATGGTAGCTTTTGTGGCATTTGTCCAGTGATAACATTGCAAAAAAGCTCGCTTAATATGAAGCTGTATGCTATTTGAAGTTGGACCAAACCTTTCAAAATTGTTTTTAATGCTTTTATGATGGCACAGGAAATATCGCAGCTCACTGAATGTATCTGTGTTGACTCCACCAATGGCTCGCGCAAGAAACTGCTCTGCTTTGATTTCCATATCTTGAGAAAGTTTTTCATTTTTTTCAAAATCCTTGATTAACTCTATTCCACCTTGCTCTGCTGCCTTGAATACAACAAGTTTCGTTGAAACTAGTGCTCTTGACATTGTCAGTACTAAATCATGGAATGGCAATGCCCTTTTGGTGTTGGCTTGTCCACAAAGGATCCATAGCTCTTCTAGACCACTGAATTTCCAAGTTTCACTGAAGTGGTACAGTAGACTTATTAAATATCTGTATCTGGTAAAGCCACTATAACTCTCTTGAATAATTCTGTGCAAGTGGCATGGTTGAATCAGGTTTTTTGTGTTGACAATGAAGTGTTGGTATATCCACAACAATTTGAGAGCTGATTCTCAGGTACTTATGCAAGTCATCTTCATGAGAACCGCCAAAGTATATATGTATGGACATACTTTCTGTACCTTGAATCACTTTCTCAAATAACCACTTGATGAAAAATTCTTGCAGCCTTACCTTGTTTTGGTTGATGACAGAACCTTTCCATATCTACTGGGAGTGGAGTGTCACTGCGATTGATAGATACCTCTGTTGGATCAAATTTTCTTCTCCGCATTCTTTCATAGTCTTTTATACTAAGGTCATAAAATTATATCAAAGACAATATCAGCTCGTTTGCAAGTGTCTGACATGCAAGAAAATATTTTCCACAAGTGAGCTGCCATATCACCAAATGTTTTCATCTTCAACTGTGTCACTAATCATTTTCTAGCATATGCCATGAAATCAAAGACAATAGCCGTAGGATGAGTAGTGTCTGAGAAAGGTCTTTTCTAGGGAGCTGGTTCTTGAAGTCTTTTTTTCTATTACATGTGTAAACTCTGATTTGAGGGACTTGCAAATAGCCATCCTTAATTAGGTAATACGAGGTGGATGTTATTTCATATGCTGTGAGATATCATAGCCTCTGGCTTTAGCAATGTCAGTAGTGTGGAAGGCATTATTCGTGTCTTTCTGTATATCAGCAGGGGAATCCTTGTATATATTATGCTTCTTACTAGTCCTTTTAATTGGATCAAACACTTTTCTTTATCTTCAAACCTTGTTTTGACAAATTCCTTGTATGTTTGCTGTCCAAGACTAATACAGTTGAAAAGATACTTGCTTTTCTCATCACTAGTCTCTTTTCCAGTGACAAGATATCTCATCTTTTTGTTGTTTATGATCTAAACAACCTAATTTTTACTTTCACAATTGTTATGTTAATATTATTTTTCTAGTGGGATAGTGTTTATGAATTTTTGTATATTCTCATTCTGTTTAGTTAAAATCAAGCTTTTGAAGAGGCCTGGTGGAGGGCGAAATTATCGAGCTACCTGAGTCTTTAATTCTCTTTTCTCCTGTGGGCTTTATTGACATATCTCATCTTCGTATCATGAAGATTATATATATATATATATATATATATATATATATATATATATATATATATATATATATATTGGATCCAGATCAAGGGCAGGAATACAGAAGCAGATGACACATTAACCATTTATTCCAACGTTTTATGATTCGTAATCACATCAATATTAATATGAATTGATTCAAAGAGCTGATACCAGATTTTATTTTAAAAAGCGGGTGAAGAAAACTGATAAAAACAGAATAAAAAGGATAAAATTGGTAAGAACAGACAACACACCCAAACACAGACACACTTGGTAACAAAATAGTAAAAACCAGACAACATACTTATACACAGACACACTTAAAACACACTGGAGTCTAACCTACCATTCTAGAGGATAAGGACGCACTAAGAATAAAACATACAAAATTTTTTTCCCCACAGAAAGGCAGGGAGTTAAGACAAACTTGTTTGACATTTCAGAGAAGGAACTCGTTGTTTAATATCTAATGTCTCAAGAATAAGCAGTTCTTGTGGATTATTTGTATAGCCAATAATCTTAAAATCTTCATAACTGATTTCCAATCTGGATTTAATGGTATGGCTGGTTATATATATATTTTTTGCTATAAAATACTTAACTTTTATTTATAGGCAGATCAAACACAGGAAAAACAAAGAGCTGCAATCTGTAGTGAGAGCACACTAAGTAGAAGGAGCTGCGTATATTAGAGGTTTCTGGATTAGCTAATCGGCATCCGGTTCTATAACCTATTACCCTGTGGGAATTGGGCCCCCTCACCCTGAGAATCCGCCTGGTGGATCTAATATATCGTCCCACATTACGTTTAGGACAAGTGTACTCATAGAAAACACCAGACGACATCAAAGGCGGTAGCCGATTCCTAATCTGAAAAGAGAGCCAATACTTTGAGGGTTCTTAGGTATTAGTTTAAGATCGAAAGCCCCAATATATTGTTGGACGATTTTCAAGAAATCCCTCCGAAAGTTGTCTTTAATAAGAAAGGAAACGTTGCATATAATGGGAGTTTAGGTACGTCAAAACATTTTGGCCCATTGGAGAATTTTCTATTTAGAAGTGTTTCGAGAACCCTGTGAAAGACATGAATAGGGAAAAAATCATTGGGGATATATTGTTGTAAGAAGACAATTTCTTGGTGAAAGAGAAAAAGCACGATGTTTAAGCGTGTGAATAGAGTTCAGTTTAAAACTGATAAAACAAAAGCTATAAAAATTAGACCGCAGATCAGTAAAAGTTGTCTTTCTGAATAGAGAGGTATTAAACTTATCTTTAGTTAAGAGTATATCTAAAAATGCTAGCTTGGAGTCGTGTTTTTTCCTGTGGCAAAAGTGATGTTGTGATGATAGGAATGAACAAATTATAAGATGCGTTCAGCATCGTGGTCTTGTTTCAATAAAATAAAAGTGTCATCAACATATCTGGCATAGAATAGTGGACGATAGGCTAAGGGGCACTCGAGTATGTACCCCTTAGCCTGTCACGCCCTCTGCTGCTTGCCATGGCGTACGACGTGTCCTACGGAGCACCAGAAATCCCCTTGCCGCTACACACACTATAAGCAAGAGGATGAGATCCACTGACCAGCATAAATTCAGCATTTCACCTACGTCATATTTCACATTTAAGGATTAGCTGTAAAGCTGAAAACTGTCCATGACAATTTGAAAACTAGTCTTGAAGAAGCTAATGAGAGATTGGGAAGCGGCCCGCAGAATATATATATATATATATATATATATATATATATATATATATATATATATATATATATATATATATATATATATATATATATATATTTATATATATATATATATAATATATAATATATATTATATATATATATATATATATATATATTAAGGTATAAGCCACGAAGGAAAAATAAACAACGGAGATCTTTCGACGTTCAAACGTCCTTTACTCAGCTGAGTAAAGGACTTGAACCGTCGAAAGATCTTGCGGAAAACTCCGTTGTTTATTATTCCTTGGGGCATATACCTTTATTTATGGATTTATCACGTTCCAAACTTTCTGCTTCAGTTATTACACACACACACACACACACACACACACACACACACGCACACACACGCACCCACACACACACACACACACACACACACACACATATATATATATATATATATATATATATATATATATATATATATATATATAGTGCCGTTTAGATGAAAAATGGCATAGACATGACAATACATTTTAAATATCTGTTTTTATGAAACCTGCAAATGTATATTCTTAGATGCCTTTTGATTCTAATCACCAGAAAAAAGAAATTCTCTGTCTCTTCTTCCCCTGCGTTGTTAAACTCACTTAAAATTTCCCGTTCAGAATTATTGGATGAGTTTAAGAAGATATATGATATTGCTTTTAGTTTCAAATACCCAAAAACTCTAAGTGACGCAGCATTATAAATAGTGTGTTCTTATGGAAAATATGCTTCATGGCCTTTTTCCCTCATATGATCGCATATGGGGTTTGGTACCGTCAGTGTACCTCACATGGTACACTGTAGGCATTAATAAAGGGCCCCGTGGAGGGGTAGTGTCATCAATGCCCCTCACACGGTGCACTGTAGGTATTACTTAGGTATTACTTATAAGTTCTTTGCAGCGCCCCTTCGGCCTCTAGCTGCAAATCCCTTCATTCCTTTGACTGCATATCCATTCACATTCCTTTCTTCAATCTTTCTATAAACCGTTTCATAGCAACTGTTCCATTCTGCAACTGGAAGGTTTTTCTCCTGTTACATTCAAACCTTTTTACCCTCAATTTCCCTTTCAGCGCTGAAAGATCTAATAGGTTCCAGCACTTGGCCTTCGGCCTAAATTCTATGGTCCATTCCATTGCTGAGAAGCGATTATGGCGTCCTTTCGGCACTTGGCTGCACCCATACTTGACCCTGGCCCTCGACCTCCATTCCAGCTCCTTTTCTTCGGCCTAGGCCTAGCTGTCCAGTATCTCATACCTCCGAGTGCAACAGAGCTGTTTTCTGCCAGCACTGCTTTTTGGCAAAAACTTTGCACTTCATTTCCCTATTCTGTGGATATCTTAACTTGCTGTCCAAACACTTTACTGCCATTATATATAACTATGAGTTTATTATTATTATAAAATTAAGATTTACCAGCCCGATGAGTCTAACTATACTCTGTTTTTTTCCATCTGTCCATCCGCCTGTGGTGGTCGCGCATGGCAACACTGCGTCGTGGGCTTTAAATAGTTACGCCATGTGCAAGTTTTAGGTAAATAAAAGGATATCTGGGCGCACATTTGTAACTGAAAAGTGTTTTAATAATTTACTGTATGCGAATTACACCGTTAATTTTCGAAATAGGATATTATTTAAAGCCCGGGATGCAGTGTTACCATACGCGCAAACACCACAGGCGGATGGACAGATAGAAAAAAACTGAGTATTGACTCTTACAGTGCTGGCCCGAAAACATACGGAAGGAAATTATAAAAAAATATACGCGCATAAAATGCATGTCTACAAGTATAACTATGAGTAATTTATACAAATTCATCAGAAAAAAAAAAAACATAAGTAAGATTGCTGGAATTGAAAACTAATCTGTTCTGTTCTTGCGTGGGCTAATTTAAGAAACACAAGTACTATTATGATCGGGTCTCTAGTCAGTCACTCACCGTATGGGAGGAATTGGTTTTGTCTTACTCAGTTTATCTCTGTATATTTTCGGCCTTGTGGTCGGTACATTAACTCAGAAACTCGTGGAAAAGAATGTCAGCATAACAGACGAATAATCCCCGGAGAGAGAGAGAGAGAGAGAGAGAGAGAGAGAGAGAGAGAGAGAGACTTTTCTTTCCTTGGAGAGAGAATCCTTCCATTGGCAAGACTAATGGAACACATGCAAGGATCATTAGCGATAAAACAGCATTTCGGAGAGACTTACAATACTCTTATCAAAGAACGTTCTTATATGACACTCTTGGGGGAGGAGCGCGAAAGATATCTAGAGAGAGAGAGAGAGAGAGAGAGAGAGAGAGAGAGAGAGAGAGAGAGAGATTTACTGTACAATAAATCTTGAACAGAATTCGTATAAAATTTCGTCACACAGCAACTATTGAATATCCGTTGTTTCTCGATCAGATAGATAGATAGATTGACAGATAGATAAATAAACAGATAGATAGATATCGCTATGAATTATATACTTGGTACACAACCAAAGCCTTTATCTTCAAAAAGGAAAACAAAATCCTATGAATAATGGAGCCAATTTTAGACGAATATTAAAAAGACGAATGGTTCAGAGATTGAAGACATGGCGTCCGACTGTCTCTTTCCCCAGTTAGGGTTTTGTGTCCTCATGAAGTCTTTTAGTCAAGGAAACTTCGAGAGTGGTTTTGACTGTCGAGTATTCTAGAATAATTTACAACACCCTCTTCAGAGATAGTGGTTCAGAACTTTTCATCGATTAATTCTTATTTTCTTTTTTTCTGATCCTACAAAGTCCAAACGCCATCTTGCCACCAGCCTTAGAGAGTAGTTGTTGTTGTTGTTGTTGTTTGTGCACTTCAGCTAATGCGCCTCTACCGCTGGAAATTGAGTCCTGGCCACACAGTAAGGCTTAAGCGCCTCGTTGTTGTTTTGTTTCTTAAACATCGGCATTTGGAATCTCAGCTTGACAGCTAGAATATGCTTCGATTTCGTGATGGACGTTTATTCACTCAATGAATCGTAATTGCAGCCATAGAAAGGTTCAGCCTTTGATTTTTCTTCTTCAGTTTAAGATAAAAGTCCACTTCCGTGAATCTCATTCTAGAGGTTCAGGAGTAGTGGTTTTTTGTCCCATCAAAAAGTTCCACTGGACAATTTGAGTCAGTCATCATTGCATATTGTGCAATGGCTCCGAAATTGTGGCCATACGATGTAACAGTTGAGTTTTTCGTCATTTGTCTAGGGACAGTGATAACTGACTAAAAAAATAATCACCTCTTTAAAAACCGTTAAATATGGATAAAGTTGATCTTGACAGGAGTCAGCAGCTACAAGGAGGGGCTTTGAAGTGGTGGAAAATTCGTTGCTAACCTTTCAATGTCTTATTTATCTTTAAAATTTTGTTTATATTCGAATTATCTAAAAGAATTTGCCTTGTAAACTTTACTATTTCACTGCTTCTCTTCATTAATATCAGTGTAAGACTTTGAGCATTTTTTTCTTTGGAACAGAATGGCGTGTTTTGTGTCGCAAGTCACGAGTAGGATCACAAAATTGCAGTTTGCATGCAATACAGCAACATTGCAATTAATTCTGATCTATGCAAAATGTCCATTGCAACACTTTTTCCCAGTGACTATCGTCTTTCTGCAATCTCCTTAACAGTCTTTCAAGTCCTTCGACATCATATTCAAAGAAGACCGAATATTAACTATATTTAGTTTTTAATAATCTTCACTACCGAAAAAGTTGACGAACAGCTAATGAGTGCCACATCCTATTTTAATTTAAAATAAATAATTTTTGTGCTGCAGCTAAATTTCCATCCCAACTTTTACGAGAACAAGAAAACAGCTGTTTATAATATAAACCTATGTGAAAAAAAATCTATATTAATATTTGTGCGATGTTTTTTATCCTGACCTAATGTAAAACACGTTTAAGAAAACCTTGCCTATGGACTAATTTAATGTGACAGCTATCATTATTATTTGAGAAGTTTGCAAATTGAAAAAATAATTGCTACTAAGCCACGAGCGCGTTATAGATATTGGGGCAATTGAGATTATGCCTGTGTCAGCCGTGGCAGCCATTTTCCAAAATGGCCGCCATATACCATGAGCGAGATAAGGGGAATAGGGTTGCATGTGTGTAATAAGGCTCTTTCTGTGCAAATGTTCATCAGAAATGTATCAGAGTATTTCATACGTATTTGCAAGAACAGTTTTTTTTCTGGAAAATTCACTTTTATAAAGAATGGGTGATAATAATAGAAGTTTTACTTTATCGAAATATACATCTTTAAAATCATGCAATGATCATATGATGAAATTAAATTATTTTACAGCTGACCCACAAATGTCGCACCAGGCCACAAAAAACAGCATGTGACATGAATTCAAATGCAACAAAACCTTACAATACATTTAAATAACAAAACAACGCCAGGTAATATACAAGTGGTTTGTTCTCAAGTCAATCTTGCACACATTCTGCTTCACAGAAGCAGAGGACAGTGCAGTGAAAATCTGCTACCTTGCACTTGCATGACACCAGCCCCTCACATGTTTCTGCGCTTTATGGAGTTTGGTTCAGAGTGGCTCATAGGAGCCATTTTCTTCATCCCTTATCCAACCCCTGCTTGTTGGTGGAGGTAGCTGCGGCTGTGCAGCCAACATCTGACCCCATACGTGACCACCCTGGAAGGATGCCTTTCTGACATGTTGTTCCAGGGCAGCAAGGGTGGGTGGAATACCTGCACTGAAGTCTTCCTCGCAAAGATCATTCCTGCTTAGTTCACTTCGCTGTGTGTGCTGTTGCAATCATAAGAGGAGGACCAAATATCCCTACGGATGACTTGCATTGCCTCTTCTGGAATTTCAGTTGGTGCATCAGCCAGTCTGCAGTGCATTGGTGAGCTCTGGGGTAGTGTTCCAAGTAAGTTGCCCGGGCACTTCTCTTACCGTGTTCTACAAAAGAGGACAGTGTCAAACCCAGAGAGGGCAAGAAACATTGGAAGTGTGTGCCTTGCTCGGACCTAGAGATGAAGCAATCTCATGAGTGGCTAAGAAATGGAGATTTTTGCATGTCCTGAAGGCTATCCACAGTTTGTCTTCATTTAACAGTGACATAGCTGGCTTCACTACCAGAACCACCACACTGTATCTACTGTTTGAACAAGAATCTGGTGGTGGTTGTGCTGAGCAGCACGACATGCAAGTAACATCAAGTGAGTATCTGTCTCTTCATGTGTAAATGGCTGTTCATCTATCACCACTAGCACATTGCCTCTACCTTCAGCAAAGGAGTCAATGACTGCCCCAGCAAGGAAATGGAGGAGCTACAATTTGTTGCTATCAACACACAAGAAACTGCCAATTTCTTGGAATAGTTGCTGAATTGACAGTATGCCTTCTCACCCCTTTTCCTTGTTTCACTCTGGCTGTGGATGTCATTGAGTCAGGACTGTAGTTGTCCCACACAAAGTCAAGACTGATCAATGTTGAAGCTGTCCTTGGATGTAAGAGATGAAAACTTGGTTTGCACATTCCTCATATATTTTGGCTGTACCAAGTTTGTTCATCTGCACAACCACAGCTCCATCAAGAACCTTGGCAGTGACATTGGGTGCATCTGGTTGTTTCCTTGGCTTTGATGGCACTGGGGTTATGACTGATGTTATGAACAGCTGGCCACATATTGTTGGAAGGGAAACAACCTGCTCCATGTGGAAGTGTTGGAACACACTGTTATCCATTTCTGTTCATAGGAGATACTGAGGCCCAGGTTGAAGAGTTGCTCTGCCTGCTCTTTCTTGTGAATTTGCACATGTAGCAACTTTCCAATGTGGATGGGAAGAGGAGTTTCTTGTGCAGTGCTATGCCTGATGGATGACCATTCTTAGAATTTTGCAGATGAGGTTTTAGATGAAGTTTCTTGGCGTTTGGAAACTTAACTTGCTTGAAGCTTTTGATTGTGCTTAATCACATTAAACTTCAAAACTTGAGACAGTAATAAGATTGGCACAGAATTCTCTTGGTATCTCATTTTGTATGAGTCATTAAACAGTCTCCCATCATCAAGCATGTGCAGCATATGCCAGATGCATAGCATCACTGTCACTGTCGAAGTCATAAGCTTTGCCTAGTGCTGCCCCAATGTCCTCATCAAATGCTAGCAGAACATCATGTCCCTTGGTGTGTGACCTCATGTCTGGAATCTTAGCCAGTTGCTGCTCTTTTAGCCTTGTGTGTTTACTCTTTTATCAAGAACAACCCCTTGACTTATAGAGATTTGCAAGATCTATAAGCTTGAATACTGGTGCAGATCTGTCTCCAGCCTGGTTTCTTCAATGTACATAAGTTCATTAAAGGCAATTCCAACTAGCTCATGCTCATGGTCTGTGGCTTGCTCTACATGTCCCTTGGCCTTCCGAGCATGATTGTACAAGGATGTCAAGCATTTGGTATGCTATGTGGCCTCCAGTGCAACCATGTCACACATACTTAGCCTGGCTAACGGATCATTGTCAACAACCAGTGCTGAACATTCCCTGATATTTTTGTTCATCTGTAAGGTTGATCTTCATGAAGGTTGTCTATGCCCAGCTCTCCACAGAAGAAACAAGTCTCTTTTGAAGACTCTTTTGTCCAAGAGTGTGATCTCGTACATTTGCTTGATACAATGTCACTCTTACAAGAGGTAGGATTGGCTCTCTTCTGCCCTTTGGAATACTATAGTTGTATTGGAGCATACGCCTTTGGTGTCACTTGGCCTCACGAGCAACTAAAGCAGCCTCGTGGACTTGTCCTTCATTAATTCTGTCCAACTGTACATGTCTGGGCAGCCTTCAAAGTTCATTAAACCTCACCAAATTCTATGCCAGTGTTGTGTAGCCCCTTCCTGTATCACTTCATTTTGACTTTGCTGGACATAAAACACAAACGTCCCAGTAAATATCAGAGGGCTTCTTTGGTGCACTTGCTACACAGGGACCAACAAGTTGAAATGGCTTTGACATGACTCATGTTCATGTGTGGCTCAGCATGAAGTAATTTCACTGTTTTCTTAGTGTACCACCATCACTGTAGTTTCATCACCATCCGCACCACTTGAATGACCAAAACCTTCCGCAAAGACGAGCATAAATACCACTAGTAGCAAACGAGGTATTGCAGCATTTTCAATAATAATAATAATAATAATAATAATAATAATAATAATAATAATAATAATAATAAAAATAATAATAATAATAATAATAATAATAAGGTAGCAGGCTGTATCTGGAACCCCACACTGTAAAGTAACCAGCCTCTGAAGGAAAAAAAGTAGTAATAAGAATAATAACTTTGTTAAAAGTTTTCTATATATATTTTATCCTTATTATACTGCACAAAATAATCATCATTTCTGGAGGACGAAGACAATCCGAAGGGATATGTCTCCAACCAGTGGCAGAACAGACATAATTTCAAGTACCACAATATCTGAAATGTTTGCCAGTTTTCATTCCTTTATCACAAAATGAACAAGTGACCTGAAATGTTGAGCTATGGCCCCTGACTATCAATTTGAGCAGGTCAACGAAAAGAATAACCAGTCACTCTCCATTGTTTTTCACGACAGGATTAGGTTATTCTTATTCTCTCTCTCTCTCTCTCTCTTCTCTCTCTCTCTCTCTCTCTCTCTCTCTCTCTCTCTCTCTCTCTCTCTCTCATTTTCCGTATGGAGGAAATGTGTTTACTGTGTCTGGGTCAACAGATGTAAGGCTGATAAAAAATGACATAATGTTTTTTTAATTTTTCAGAGAATTCTTTTTGTCTACTCAGAGCCTTATTCCTCACTATCAATATATTAGCTAAAACATATTTTGATAAGGTTACATATAATACAAGATGAACAATGCTTCCCTCATATTCAAGAAAACGTCGAAGAAAACTGACTTTCTCCTTTCTTTTCCTTTTGCACCCTCCTTTTCAAATGGGAAACAAAACAGAAGATAAAAGTTTATCAGCACCGGAGACGCCGTCAATCGTTTGGCATGAGAGGGTGAAGTTCTTTTTCTTCATTCTTTGTCGTTGGCTCTCTCTCTCTCTCTCTCTCTCTCTCTCTCTCTCTCTCTCTCTCTCTAAAAACACAGAAAAAGGTCAAATAAAGTCTGAGAGCAATACAAGACACAGGAAAATAAATCTCCCTCTCTCCAGCAAGTAATGAAATAGGAAGGAATTCATCTTTAGACAAATAAATTGAGGGGAACGTCTAATGGAGACTGGGGAAGACTGCAAAGTCTTACTTAGTTTGGGAGGGTTTGTTTCTTTCGTCAAATACATTTGACGACTTTCCCTGGCGCACTGAAATTTGCGTCTGTCGAAGTGACAGTAATTAAATATTTTCTTATTGTAGGTACTACAAGCAGTCGCTGAATAAGATAAAAAAAATTTTGTGCCGTCACAATGACGCATTAATGGCCACAAATTGGGCCACATTACCGTATACTTTGCCCTCATGTATACTGTATATCGTTTCCCTTTGTATGTTCTAATCATGTCATAATCTCAATATGATTTGAGCCTATTAAACGCAGTTAACTAATGTGCTTTCACAATAGCGTGCATGTGTCTTTGATATAAGATTTGTTCGTTATCATTATTTGTTCAAATCATATTTATTCTTTCGTTTTTATTCCGAGATCTTGTTATCAGCAGTCTAGTCTGATTAATAGCTTATTCTACAAATGAATGCAGTATAAACTAATTTTAGCTAGTATTCTTAGGTTGTACGGAAGATAGTAAATTTGTTTTACTCATCTAATCCAAGAAAAGTTTCTTTTTTTTCTTTAGGCATTTGAAGAGGAATTGTAATAAGGAAATTCTGAACATCAACTGTTGATGTTCAACGATGATTGTTTTATATATATATATATATATATATATATATATATATATATATATATATATATATATATATATATATATATATATATATATATATAAAACAATCATCGTTGAACATCAACAGTTGATGTTCAGAATTTCCTTATTACAATTCCTCTTCAAATGCCTAAAGAAAAAAAAAACTTTTCTTGGATTAGATGAGTAAAACAAAGTTTACTTATCTTCAATATATATGTATGTATGTATAATATATATAGAAATATATTATATTATATACATAATAACAACATTATACTGAAGTAATAAAAACCCACCACTTATTTGTAAGATATGTTATTAAAAAATTCTCATTAGAACGGGAGCTTTCGTCTACTTGATCACCCCGTCATATAAGAATTTTTTAATACACATCTTACATGATTTTGGACTTTCATTACTTCAAAATATTCCAATCATGTTGGTGATATATATATATATATATATATATATATATATATATATATATATATATATATATATATATATATATATATATCACCCTCCTTCTCGTTCTCATAATTTAAGGAATTTCTGAAGTCGGTTTCATGTTTCATAATTATTCCTATATTAAATAGATGCTGATATATGCTGTCCAACAAATGTCTTTCCAACATAGAAAGTTATAATATTATCCCTTGAAATATCACCATCACAAAGATAATTGTTCGTCTTGACATTAAACATAACCTGTGGTTGCATCGCACTGTCAGAATCCCAGCACTGACAAATGTTCCCCATAACTGAATTGCAAATCACAGAGGCTCTGGCCATTAGTCAGGAATGAATTGGACCCCGGTGAAGCTTCGTCTTATTGACGACAAATTGTATCAATGAGACATTATCCCAAAGAGAAATACTGCAAATACGAATCACTACGCTTAATTAAGGTTTGGTGTTCTCAGAACGAGGAGTGTTAAATTAAAATTTTGCTCACAAGCCGTCGAGCTCAGTTTTGCCATAACAGGAAAAGATCAAAAGACTTTCGACCGAATGACAAAATGCGTTAAAGGAGCTTCCGAGGCAGAGGTTTTATCAACCTACCCTGAGGTCGTGAAACAACTCCACGAAGTTAACTGCATCGTAAAACAAATTTGGAAGGCCAAGGAACAACACAGCTGTCAAGATGTAACACTTGCAAAAGTTGTTACTTAGTTCAGGGGGAGGAGCAGCTGTATATTTTAAGTGAAACTGGGATGTAATATACATATACGTAGTATACGTACATACATACGTACATATATAGGAATACTATAATTTAATCTTGTTTCATCAAGTCAAATAATGAAAATGTTCTAAATTTAAGTCTTGGTTTAGTTGAAAACTCGAAACCTCATAATGTAAAATAGTTGTAGATAGAAATAAACAACAAAATTGATATATTCAGTTTTACATGTTTTGGACTATACGGATACGTTGTAGTTTCTGTTAGGGTTAAATCTATGTTTAAGTTTGTGACCGTGTGATATCCGATAATCCTGGATTATCTCTTTGATTTTTACCCTTTTGACAATTAACCATAAGGTATTCTTGATCTTTTTGTTTACCTGGTAACTTTCTTTCCAATTGCATTTCATTCGTTCCCTGACAATGTCTTAGTAAAGACGAAAGTGCTTGGAGTTATGCCTATCATTTTCCTGTGGTACTCGCTTACTTAGATAAACTAGTTTTGTATAACCTCTACAACCGCTCCCCCTTAACTGAATAACAGCTTTTCCAACTGTTGCGTTTTAACAGCCCGTCGCCTCTGGCCCTTTTAAACCCGTTTTACGATTCAGTTAACTTCGTAGAGGAATTTAATAATCTCAGGAGGGGTCGTCGCTTAAACATCAAAATATCTGACAAAAATATCCGCTTCAAAGTTTTTCGTTTCACTTCCGTAAAGTGACACCAACTCATTCAGGGGTGGTTCTTCTTCTTCTTCTTATTTCTTCCCTCCTCCTCCTCCTCCTCCTCCTCCTCCTCCTCCTCCTCAGATTTCTTTTCTCACATAGCAATCTCTCCCTCGTCAAAATATGCTGAAGGGATGATGGAAAAAGTGCTTTTCTTTGAGAAGTTTTTTGTTTTTTTTGCGCATTTTGAAGGGCGTAGAGAATGCATATATTGACTCTTTTTTCCCTTGAAGTTTGTGCGTATTCATGAATATGCATTGAACTTTCCTTACTTTTTTAAATCTTGAGCGTGTTGTTTTTTGTTCCGTTTTTTGCGGGACTAGTTTGCTTACTTGTTTACATGTAAAACTGAATCTGCTTTTGTCTAGAATAAAAAAAAAAGTGACGATTGAATTTAAGAGAAATGTATCTGTACAAAGACTTAAAAGAAACATCCTCATAAGAATTTTTACGTTGTATATAGACACGGGTATTTCCAGGAGAATTAGGATAATCCCTTTAAATTCCAGAATGATACGTACTACCATCCCGCTAACTGGTAACCAATGGCATTATAACAGGCACGGGAAAAGTTTCGAATTTGTCTCAATACTTTTTAGTAAAAGGCTAGGCCCACCGCCAACAACTATGGAAACTGCTGCCTTACAGTCGTACTTTTTAGTCAAAGGCGAGGCCCACCGCCAATAACTGTGGTTGATGACAGCAAGGGCATGCGGTCCTAAAAAACCCCTTTGCCGAACTATAATCCATTGCCTGATGATGCCTTTGACAGAAGGCAGTGGAGAAGGCGCACCAGGCAACCGAACCCCTTAATGTAGGGTTATAACGGTGAAAGAAGAAAGAAAAGAGAGAAGGTTTAGAGCAGTGCCTAGGAATGGTGCCACAGATATCGATAGCAGATATTGTTAGAAATGGAATATTTCCGAATACTTTATGATACATTATTATACACAAATGTTAGCGTAAAGTCCTTTTGTTGTTCAGGGCCTGTTTACAGGACTTGCTGTTGACGCTCTCTCTCGAGACTACTCTCATGAAATATCACGAATTCCAAGGTCTTTCTCCCTTCAGCTCTGTCATTTGCTATTCTATTAACTATGCATTTTCAACTTTTCGCTAATATCAACTCTTCATTTTAACTTTGAAATGGAAAAGACAGGGAAGACTGCTGTGGTGAGCCTGTTGCTTTAGTCCACATTTTTAGCACAATAACTATAGAAAGCCAACATCATTATTTCTTTCAGCTGAAGATTATTCATGAAAAAAAAAAAAACACAATAAAGCATAATCTCAAACTACCTTCATCTTCTACAGATTACTTCTCTACTTGTTTCTTTTTGTCTTTCCGTTTAATACTCCTCTGATGTCATGTTAACAAAGTTTCATTACAGAATTTCAAGCGACATTTCAAAGGACCCTTATTTTCTGCTCTTATTTTTAACCCTTTGTTTGTCATTCCACTCGATACTTTGTTAACATCAGCTATTGAAAATGTGGTAATATAAAAAGGATCAGGTGAAAATTCAAGGAGAGACACAACCTTCAACTAAAAACGATTCCCAATTTTGATAATTATGCAAGAATGGCGTTTAGTTTCGACCTTGGAGGTCATTTGAAATTCATGTCTTTTCATACACTGCGGCGACTAATTTCCATCCACAATGAGCATAAATAACACTCATCTTCCTTTCTGCGTCACACAGCATTGAAACTGGAACGCAGAAAAGCTTCATCACGTTTTATATCATCGATACAGATAGATAATTGGAAGGCCAAAGTTCAGGTGGAAAGATAAATTATTGGATGACATGAAGGAAAAGGGTCTAAGAGAACAAGATGGACAGGACAAAGGAAGATGGAGAAGGCTGACTAGAAACAGCGACCCCATATAGAAATGGGAAAAGCTGAAGGCAAAGAAGAAGATAGATAGATAATTGGTTTGGAGTCCGAAAGTTTTTTTATTACTGGATTAAAGAATGGCATTTCTGTATTACAATTGGAATCATGAACATTTACCCCCAAGAATCCATCATTGAGCCAATAAGTGCTTATTAGGAAAATTTGTGAAAATGAGTAAAATGGCATTTATATCAGCCAGGTGTAACGCGCAAACATAAAATACGTTCGAAGTCAAAATTGTTTTGCTGGTCCTAAACTGTTATGAAACCCAACTAAAAGGCCTCCTCTCTTTTGCGACGCCGTAAGACGATCTTTTCAAATGCCTCGACATCGGATTTTTCATCCAATAAATTTCTAAAACCTCTTTCTTTTCCGTGTCGCCATTTTTTTTATGATCGTAGCTTTGATTAACTTTACTCTGTGGATTTCATAACTTGTCTTCTTTACCGAACTAGGAACAATTGGGCACATGGCCATCATTTGACCTAATTTATGTAATAGAGTAGGTTTCCAATCCGTACCACTTACCCCGTTCCCCTTCCCCTTCCTCCTCCCCTTTCCCTTTTGTATCTTATGTGGTTAATTAACTCTTCGGGATTATCATACATCATTTCATGGACTCAAAATCACCTTGGAATGTATTAATGAAAATGCCTTTCTTTCCTGTGAATAATAATTCTATACAAATGTTTGTGTATATTTATTTGTGGGGTGTATTTTTTAGGTTTAGTGGAGATGCGTTTAAGTTTAGTGTAGGTGTTTTAGTTGAGTGGGAGAGGGTGTTTTAGTGTTTTTTAGTGGAGGGGAGGGTAAAATGTGACAGTTCACCACAATAACATCTGGATAAAATAGACAGTCACCACAGAAATACCTGGATATAAGAAATAGTCAGCACAGTAATACCTGGATAAAATAGATAGTCATACTCCAGTAATACCTGGATAAAAGTGATAGTCAACACAGTAATACCTGGATAAAATAGACCAGCCAGCACAGTAATACCTGGATAAAGGGTCAGTCACCACAGTAATGTCTGGATGAAATAAAGTCACCACAGTAGTAGCTGGATAAAATGGACAGTCACCACAGTAAAACCTGGATAAATGAGACAGTCAGCACAATAATTCTTGGATAAAAGAGGCAGACAGTATACAGTAATACCTGGACAAATGGGACAGTAAAAAAAAAAATAAGTACCTGGATAAATGGGACGGAAAGTACAGTAATATTTGGAGAGAGACAATCATTACAGTAATTCCTGGATCAAAGGGATAAACCAGTACAATGAGGTTTAGGCAAATTTTACCCCGAGTTCTCTAGAGTTTTGCCCGGGCAGTGCCAGGGTATATGTATAATTGTAATACCTTTTTTTGGACACACTTGGTCACCACAAAGCCTCAAGATCCAAGTGCGAGAAATATGAAGAAATTATGATGTCCAGTAGCGGGAAACGAAACTACGATACCATACTCACGAGAAGGTCACATCGTCGACCTAATCATGAGAAGGATAAAAGTCTATTGCCTCTCATACATACATATACCTGTCATATTCAGGTATGTATTTAATAGAGCTGGAATAGACCCATCCTCAAAAACGTAGCCAAGTGGGCAATCGTTTTTATTGCTTTTTAGGCTGAAATATATACGTAGAATCTACTGATCATTTTTACCAGATACATATGTAATTGCAATAGCCACAATGTCCTCTTAACTTCTCGACGCGATGTCATTCCCTTTATTTTTCATTTCTGTTGTGTATAACCTGGATGACAGAAAAATACAAAGGTAAAATGACTGGAAAAATCGCACATCTTGTAACTGACCCCAGTTCTACTATTCCTACATATCTTTCAAAACAGGCACATAATCTGAGACCTTCAAACTGTTTTTACTGATTCATCTCTCTCTCTCTCTCTCTCTCTTCTCTCTCTCTCTCTCCTCTCTCTCTCTCCTTCCTCCTCCCCCTTCTCCTCCGACCGGGAGATGCTGAGATCTCGAAGATACTACCTGTAAAATAACATCTAGAACAATTACGAAATTGATGTGGTGTCCTTTAGTGAGGCTACTTTATTATCTATAGTTCTGTCTCCGTGTGAATGTGACTGTGGTATCCCGGTGCCTTGAGGACCACAGAGAGAGAGAGAGAGAGAGAGAGAGAGAGAGAGAGAGAGAGAGAGAGAGAGATGAGTGGGGGGGGGGGGGGGGGGATTGCCGATCTCTTGTAGGGAAATCCCCCCCCCCGATGGGGTGCTCTTGCTCTGATACCAACACAGAACAAGCACAGAAATTGAATCTTGATGGGGGCACTGGCACTGTCATCTCAGTAGGGGCAGCCTTATAATTCAAATTCGAAATTGTCTCAACATTCGGGATGGACGGAGCTTGGCACTGGTCATGGAACACATGTGGCACTGGAATGTGTTTGTGTCACATGTGGGATCTGCAGGTGGGAGATGGGCAATTGTGTGTGTGCTGGCCCTGGTAATAAGGCAGAGCCAGACGTTTTAAGGGTTAGCTTTGTGGAGGTGCTCAATGTAGAACATACGTTATTGAGCCCTTTCATATATTCATTCCTGCCGAAAATACCGCTCATAATTCAAAACCAAGAGGTATTTTGTTGGGAAAACGGTGGGGAATGACTGACAGTCGATTTTTCTTATTCATTCTGTTCGCCAAAAATAAAGACCGAAAAACCAAAGCCGAAAGGTCATTCAGAGAGGAAGGTCATCCCAAAATCAATATCTGATGAACTGGAATCGGTCAACATAAAAACCGATTCGCTTGTTCCAGGTCGTATGGAATTTCACAGGCTTTGTTTTCCAGCGGTCTTGTTTTCTTATTTTCAGACAGTGGTTAAGCGATAACTATAAAACGGCTGCATTATTCAGATGGCTATTCTACAATTTTCTTTTCCACTGTTAACATAAGAATATTAATCATCCCGTTCTGTTTACCGTATCTCCATAAATATATTTTCAGGACCTCTAAGTAAGAGGATTTATTCACAAGCAAATGCTTCCTGTAATCCACAAAGCTTTTTTCAAATCGTAAAGTCGTCCAAAATCGCTGTATGACGTCAAAATCTGAACAACGTAGTCATTTAGCTCATTATCCCAAAACTCATTATAAAAAACTATAGAAGTTATCAAAAGAAAGGATATCAACATAATCGCTTTGACTGACGTACTTAATCTTTTTTATGGCGAAGCGAATGAAGAACAGCAAATGTAAGCAGAAAGAGTTCGAACAGAAAGCAGAACTGATAAAAATATATTTTTTTCTCATTATTTCTTTTCGGGGCGGGCCAAATTTTATGCAACTTCAAGATGAGTTTCAATGGTCACAATAAGAAACTGTTTTCGTCTAATTTCAACTTTTAATTCTCTCTCTGTTTTTTTTTTCTATTTAACCACTTTAAGACGACTACAGTAAAGTTCAAACCATAAGGCTTCAAAATGGTTAAAGAAATAAAGAAAGAAAGAAAAGAAAGAAAGAAAGAATGAAAGAAAGAAAAAAACTTGCATGCTGCCATAAATCAAATTCACAGAAAGTAACGAAAGGGAAAAACATAAACTAAGAATATTCTGTAGCTAAAAGCCCGAATAACCTTTTTGGTGGAAATATGGGAAAATTCTTTCCAACGTTTTTCCTTTGGTTTTACTGTGCTATGGATTGCGATGGCTTATATACCATTTTATTTTTGGTTTATAATTTTTCCCATTTTAGGGATTTTTTTTTCATCTGATTTTAACCTGCTATTCCTGGCTCCTTATTTTTCTTGTTCATATTAGCTGAACATGTCCCATGAATACTTCCTCCGCGTTCGCTCTAAGGTTACAACAGCTGGAATCAATTGCAATAAAATGCTCACATCTGAGAGACAATTTACCTCTATTTTCATTTATGAAGACTATTTCCCTACAGCATGGGTACATGAAGTTGAGGTTCAACGTAAATGAGTTTTTTCGTTTTGCATAATATATGGTCTATTGTTATTTTTCGAAATTGTCATGCAAACTCGAATGATTAACTTTTAAGATGACACCAAAACCTGTAACAAGGTCTGATAAGTAACTTTACAGAGACCAACAAAGACAAAAAACGCATCTAAGCAAAAAGGGGCTCCTGAGAGATCATCGCATCTCGGAAGCAGACGGGATTTGACGGGACCAAAAGATAACAAGTCATTTGTCGAACATCGTTCATGAGAAGGAGCCTCTGTTGAATATCTCACGAAGCCTGAAGTAAACTGAACCCTCGTTCCGTCCTCTACCGCCTTTAAAAAAAAAAAAAAAAAAAAAAACAAGTACAATTCCGTTTTTTTCCGAGTGTTTTCACTGAGCATATAACAGTTGTAAGATTTAAATGACTTTCATAGTTGCAGTTTGGGAGTGTTTGCATGCAAACAGCATTCTTTTATATTCTGCCAGGAAACCTTGTTGATGATGAAGCTTCTATCATATGTGTAATGATGTCTTCACGCTAGAGTAAAACATGTCAATATACATAACGTCGGCATCCTATTAACCTGGAGTCAAGCAAGAGCCTTAATCCCATGTAATGACACAGTTAAAAGGAATATCATTGAATCTTGTTTTCATCAAGTCAAATAATAGAAATGTTCTAAATTTAAGTCTTGGTTTATTGAAACTTGGTGCTTTCATAATGAAAAAAGTTGTAGATCAACATGTTTTGGACTGCAAAGAAACTTTGTAATTTCGGTTAGGGTCAATCTGTTTAGGTTTGTGACCTTGTGATATCCGATAATCCTGGATTATTCTCTTTTAATTTTACCCTTTTGACAATTAACCATCTGGTGTTCTTGATCTTGTGTTGTGCCTGAGACCTTTCTCTCCAATTGTACCTCATTCAACTCCTTGACACAATGTCTGAGTAAAGACGAAGCGCTTGGATTTCTGACTATATATATATATATATATATATATATATATATATATACTAGAATTATATATATATATATATATATACACCACATATATATATAAATATATATATATATATATATATATATATATATATATATATATATATATATACACACATATATATAAATATATATATAGGATATATATATATATATATATATATATAGTATATATATATATATATATATATATATATATATGAAAGGTCTCTTAGTGGAAAGAAAAATTGATTAACCAAAATAGGATGTAAAACTGAAATGCACATTTTATCATTCATGAATGCATTTCTAACTAAATTAGGTGTGTGTACGATATAATAATACAAATATTACTGTCCAGGCTGACCTGGTACATAAAAGAAAATAAGTACACATATCGTGTGTAAATTGGGAACTGAAAACCCATTACTTTGTTCTGCTCTATGAACAAGTGTATTCATGTAATTCTGGTAATAAAATGGCTTGAGTATTTCAGATACAGAATCATAAGATATTAATGAGAAGATAATATAGAAATTAGGTCTCAGGCCAAACACTGGGATCCAAGAGGTCATTGAGAAACTAACGGTAATATGGTTTGAAACGTATCAGATGAGGATAACTTCGCTGTTGCACTGATTCAGTTGTTAGAAGAGGGTGAAAGCAAGAAGGAATAAAGAAACATATGAACGGAAGTACACTAAAGGACTGAAAGGGGGTTTGCAGCGGGGTCCAAAGAAATGCTTGCGCTGCACTGACTACCCCCTACGGTGATAAGTTTATTGGCTGCTAAACAACTCACATTACTCCCAGTTCGTTGTATGCGCCTTTAACAGCGAATGCTGAAAAGTATTAAAAGCAATAAATGCACAAGTGAAAAAAATGCTTAACTTAGTTTAATCTAAGTTAATCTGCTCATATCCATGATTCGTTCCATGATAGTTATCACAGTACTGTTCAGAATTGCAAATGTCGTATTATATAGTTCATAATGGCCTAGTGTTGTGAAGTATCGGGCCAAGGGAATTGAACAAGTTCCATGTTATCGCTCACCAAAGACAGTTTTGCCCTGCTCACAGAATTCCTGAACTGTCTCAAAATCGTCTAAGAAACAAAGCATTGTTACAGCTACCGAAACATTGTTCCTCACCACAAAATGACGTACATAAGTGTCGACCCTGTGGTAGGGGCGTGAGAATACTGCCACCGTAGGTCCTGCGTATCGTAAAAAAGAGGACAGCTGCTGCCTTGCAGTTCTTACTTTTGAGTAAGGGGTTAGGACTACCGCCAATAACTGTGGAAACTGCTTCCTTGCAGGTGGACTTTTTAGTCAAAGGAATTTATATTTGTGGCAAGTCGAAAAAAAAAAAACCTCCAAGCATTCCTTCATGGCGATTAAAGATGGAAACAAAAAAATAAGAAAAGGGGGAAAAGTAATGAAGCGATTAACATGTTTTCTAGAAGAAAGTTAGGCTACGAAAATGCTCAGCGTCAGAGGGACCACAAGATACGGCAGTTTTTGGCGCAAATGGAGTGGAACTCTATGTTTAAAAGGGAGGCATTGCAGGCATGACTACAGTCTCTCTCTCTCTCTCTCTCTCTCTCCTCTCTCTCTCTCTCTCTCTCTCTCTCTCTCCTTAATTCTCCAATGTGGGAAATCACCAGTGGAAACAAAATATTAAATCTTGCTATGACGAAAAATACCCAGAGCAGGGCACAACTTTCATACGTTATTCATTCTGCGAAGACAAGAAATCGTCTTCATAATTTGCTAAAATACAAAGCTGAAGAGTTCAGGACAGCTAAAAAAAAAAAAAAAGATGAAAAAGGGTTTTCATGAATAAAGTTGAACGTCCTTCACCTTCTTTGAAAGAAAAAAAACTTGATCTATTTCTGTTTCATTATATTTATTGGGAAATGTGACAACGTGACGTTCTTAAAATTAAACAAGTTTCTGAAGTCCAGGAGGAAACAGCAAAGATTGGTAAAGCTTTAGTGGTCACGTTCCGTAAGCGAGGGATAATAATAATAATAATAATAATAATAATAATAATAATAATAATAATAATATAATAATAATAATAACAGGTTGCAGGTCCACAATAATATACCATGTGAGTATATGGTCTTTAATGGATATTAAGAGCTTTCGAACCTTGTACTGTCTTACTTTTGAAACGAATCCCTACCTTACATCTCCCCTCTGCATAAATAAGTAATTCATTTGTAAACTCAAAATGCCTCTCCATTCTCTTCCCTTCAATCGCCACTTGATTTGTTAGTTCTTACTGGCGTCGCAACAACGAGGTTATTGACGCCGTCAATCGCCACTTTCACAAGTATCACCACAGTTGCGTCAGTTCCTTTTGCAAATGCATTTATCTAATAATATGCGTCTCTTTGATCCCCCACATCTAACTATATAAAGTGAAATGTTTGAAGTTTGTCACCACGATAGTTCAGAAGAACGGATGATTAGTTCTTTTGATGCAATAATTCATTGTTCATTATAAAACCAGACACATATCCCTGTTGTAAAACATTTTAATTTATACAGAAATTTTCTTTCAGTAAAAACTTTAACAATTAAGCAGAGAAGATCAGATGAATGTAAGGTTATTTGAACACTCTTGATGTTAAATATAATTACAAAAAATATACTGAATTTCCAAATGTTTCATAGAGCTTTTCCTTCCTTTCGTTGATTAAGGAGAAAAATACTTTTTACGTCACATATATTAAAATATTTTATCAACATCTGTCTGTGCGAAATTCAATGCACTTTTTCAAAATTCATTTTTCCACTTATAGGTGACCATTTCAATATACCGAATCTTAATAAATATACATATCTAGGTGACCATTTCAATAAACTGAATTTGAATAAGTATATATATAGAAACAATGTAAGTATGAGGATCATGACAACATGAGGATTTGAGAAAACTGAATGTTTTAAAGAAATCTCGGCTTTTTGTTTTGTCAGGAAAGTTGGCCTATTTTAGCACTAACCATTAAATGGCCTTTTCCCCAATTCTAATTAATTCGCAAATTTATTTTTTCGTGCAAATGAAGTTGACACATTTAAGTTCCTTTGTGAATGTATTAAATATTCCAAGAGTAAAAGTTAGTATTCATGACGAATTTATTTGTTTACACAATTACTCGCAATAATTATGTTACAGGTTTTTTATTAACCACCCATCATTTTTTGGGCTTGCGGGAAAGTAAAGCTTTGCCTTTTTTAAATAAAATATAAAATACTAACAAAACAGTAAACAAGTACAAATTTTTACTTCTAAGTTCACAATTCTTTACATTAATGCCAAATGATTTTCATTTCAATAGTTTGTATATAATTTAAGCGAGATATCCACCTATCCATGAATAAATGAGCGTAGTATCGTGAGTTGAATGCTATGATAGTACAGAGGATTTTGAAAATGCAGATATATATAATTATCCATATCAGAACATCCTGGCAGACGCATAAAATAATATACTGTTCTACGAAATCAAAGTGAATTTTCCCTATATTATTCCTGAAGTCGCTTTTCAACAGAAATAACCATTGGATGCTGCAGCGTCACTTTGAACCCCACGCATAAATAATGAAGATATCAATCATGTCCTGATGAGATCTCAACCTCATCAGAAGAGAAGGTTTAAAACTAACATGCGATTTGGGGATGTCTTTTCAACGAAACAACATTCTTCACCTTATGGGATATAACTCACCTCCAATGCTTATGACTATGGAGTAGATAGAGTTGCGAATTCATCATTATTCATATTGTCATTCACCTAATTCTTATGATTCAGAGGTTTGCGAATTAATATTAATATATTATTATTTGGACACGTAAATCCACAATAGTATGTCTGTTTGATTTTGTTATTTAAAATATAAATTTAAAAAATCAAACAGATATATTATTGTGGATTTAATTTTCCATTTTATTGACTCATGTGATTATGAGTTTCTTTGGAGGATTATTATTATATTATTATTATTATTATTATTATTATTATTATTCTTATTATTAGTATTATATTATTATTATTATTCTCTGATATTGGTGTATTCATGGATGGTAAATGACTGATTTTTTCTCTTATTTTTTTATTTTACTTTCATACTTCCTAAGCAACTGACACGGGAACATAACAGTAAATGAAACTTCTTTCCCACTGTAAATTAAAAGGGGGTAAATAAAAGGGGATAAGATAACCTTGTGGTTTATGATAAAAACACGAAACCGAGAGACAGCTGCTTCTTAAAAAAAAAGAAAAGAAAAAGAAAAAAATAATAATAATAAACATTACGGTATTACAGCTACTAATGATAAGGTTTTTAACCAAAACGTGAACATTAAAGTAAAGAAAAAAATGGTCATGGGAAAATTTTTACGAAAGATTATGTCACAACTTGAACAAAACGGGATCATTAAAAATGAATTTAACTTCAGCAAACTTTAGGTCAATTTCTCTCAAAACGGAGACTCGCGCAGGTTATATCAGGAGGAAATTGGACTGGACTTGTGATCACGGCGGAGGTCAAGAGTCGAATAAGATTAGCGGGGATTCCTTCTACAGACCTCGATCCTCCCGAAGGACTCCAGGAGCTGGTCGGGGACCTGGAGACTTTCGCCAGAACAGCAACGGAGAAATGGAGCAATCCTTCGGAGCCGAGCCGTGAAGCCGCTTCCAGAGTCTCCGTGGAATGAAGACGTTGTTGGCGCCAGGAGCGAACGCCTATAGATCCCGAATCCAGCGTCATTCTGAAAAACTGAGTGTAGAGACAGCGAGAGTCTCGGGTATAACGCTTCATTCATTATGATCGCGAATTACTGCTTTTTGCTACTAGTACTGTGTTTCTTGTGCTGTGACCTGTATGCTTCTATCTGTGAGGACTGTGTAACATTGTTTGGTTCTCAACGGATTAATGTTGGCGTACAGGACATAATAACATCTTGTGGTATGGCGGATTCTCGGACTCCTGAAATCTTTGAGGAACAACCCCCAGCAGCATTGACGCGCCTCGCTTTGCTCTCGTCATCCCTGTGGGATGGCATTGCTGGCGGGCTTGGCGCTCGTTGCTTTCTGTTGTTACCAGATTAAAGGAACCCGAGTTGACGACCTGGAAGAAATCGTTTTAATGGAAGACAGCATGGACACGAATGGTAGTGAAGATAGTGACGACAGTGAGGATGACGAAGACTTGGACAATGATGACGATCTGGCACACGAAATTGACGACGAGGAGACAGTCTGGAATTGGAAGATCTAGAAGATAGTGATCTGGACAATGATGACGACTTGCACCCCGAAACTGAAAAAACCCGAAATTGAAGAACACCTCTGGAAAGAAGCTGAGCAGGAAATCGAACTGCTTCGAAAACAACTAATGGAGAAAGATTTACTTCTTGAAAAGAAAAGAAAGAAAACGAGGGAAAGGATATGAAAAGTAATTTTGAAAAGGAAATAAATGAAAGAGACAGAAAAATTGTTAACCTCCTCCAACAAGGTGAACAGCTCAGAGGTGAAAGGCAGCAATTTGATCAGGATTTAAGACAAGCTTTAGATCAATTAGAAGAGACTGAAAAGATACAGAAAGAGCAGAATGAGAAATTGACGTCTCTGGAGTGTCACCTACAAGAGAAAGGTCGCTTGCTTATGAGGAGAGACGAGGACGAGAGCGAGATGAGACGGCTCTTCCAGCAGGAGATGGCTGGAAAAGAAAGAGAGCTGGAGGCCACCTTACTGAAATTAAAGGAAAGTGAAAACACTAATGAATTACTCGATATGGAGAACGAAGATAGTCTGTACGATGAATGAAGAGTTGAGGAAAGTTTTAGCAATGAAAGAGAAGGAAGTCGACCATCTTAAAGAATCCCTCGCCCTTAAAACTAAGGAAATGGAGTACCAACGTGAAATAATGAAGAGACGATTGGAGGAAGCTGAAGATGATAACTCGACTCTCCAAGAAAAACTGAGGCTCGCTGAAGTGGAAAATGTAAGGATTCAGGAGGATGTCCTGAAGATGCAGGACCAGCATCAAAATCTCCAGGTCACTTCTGAGCCAGCAGAGTCCGAGTTTACCTTAACAAAAGAAGTTTTAAAAGCTGAGAGGAAACGTAATGAGATTTTAAGAGATGAGCTTCAAGCGATGAAAAACTGGGTGGCCGAACTAGGAGGAGAGAATGCAAAAGACTAAACGAAGAATTAGAGGAAAAGGACGCTGGAAATAATGTCGCTGAAGAAATCGTTTATTAGAACAGAAGGAAACCATTCTGCGGGATGCTCTCTATCACGGGAAAGAGATGGAGAGCTTGTTAGAAGGAGCAAATGAAGAGAGAAAGACATGGAGGCTTCCCCTAACGACCTTAGAAGCAGAGCTCCAGAAGAGGAACGCCTTCGAATAGAAGAGTTCCTCACAAAAGAAGAACAGACAAGGTGTGAACAAAACAGGAATTCGAGGATAAACTAGACATAGCTCTCCATTATGCAACGGAGCTGCAGACGTTGCTAAAGGAAGCAAAAAGGAGAGGAAAAAATAAAAGGGAGAGGACGATAAAAATTGATTTAGAAGAACAGATGAATAAAAACCATCTGTTAGCTAAGGAGAAAGAAGATGGAGAGATTAAAATAAGAAGGCAACATCAGGAGAGACTGAGGCAACAGGAAAAAGAAGCAGAAAAGCAGCGTGAACGACTGGAGGAACTCCAGGAAGACTTGGAAAGCGCTCTGCGTCAAGGACAGTGCCTGGAACGCTTGCTGGAATGTAAAGAAGAAGACCTCATCTCTTTGAAGAAGAAAGAGAGTGAAGCTCAACTGGAAGTGCAGCGACTTCTCAAAGACTGTGATATGCTGAAAGAAAAGATTCAGCAGCAGGAGGAACATAGGATGAGAGACGAAAAGCGTCTCAGGGAGAAAGCTAAGAACACAGGAGGAGGCTTTGAGGGAGCACGACAAATACATGTTGATGATGCTTCTCCATGGGACTGCTCAGAGGAATTCCAGCTAGAACATATTGCGCTGGAACACGGAGATGAAATGATTGAAGAAGGGAAGCAAGAGAAGTGCACAGGAGGAATAATAGGAAGAAAGACACAGGGAGTGAGGAAAAACCCCTGTGAGAAGGCCCGTGAGACAGAGGAAGAAAACACGGAAGAAGTACTTGAACGCCCAGCGGGAAAAGAGCGAGGATTACGAGAAACAATGGAAGGGCCTCAAGCACATTGTGGAAGATGTTCTTCACGGAGATAAAAAAAGATCTTCAGGATATTCATCTTTCACTGAGGAGGAAGGCAATGGCTGCTGAGTTCCCCCAACTCGTCAGCCAAGGCACTGTCTCAAGGAACGAACAAACTCACCTGGTGAGAGTCAAAGGAAGATTTTCTGGAGGTAGGAGGAAAAGCTCTCAGTATGAGAAGCGGAAAAGCTTTTTGAGATAAGAGGCCAAACTCTCAGCTTGAGCTTGAGAGCCAACAGCAGTTTGGAGATTGGAGGAAGAGCTCTCAGCTTGAGAGCCAACAGCTGTTCGGAGGCCAGAGGATGAAGCTCTCAGTTTGAGAGTCAAAAGCTGTTCAAAGAACCAAAAGGCCATCAAAAGGCAAAAACTTCCATGCCTTTCAGTATGCAAAATTATGGGTATGCAATGCATAATAGGTTAAATACTTGCATATACTACTGTGGCAGCCTCATGGCGCAGGCCTAAAAAACCGTAAGTTCAATGCCTTTTCATATTATGGCAAAATATGGCCTATGCAATGGCATAATGAGTTCAATACTTGCAGATACTCCGTGGGCAACCTCTGGCGCGGCCTAAAAACCGTAGTCAATGCCTTCATATATGCAAAAATATGGGGATGCAAAGCATAATGAATACTTGACATATACTATTTTGTGGCAACGTTGGCGCGGCCTAAAAACCCGGTAAGTTCAAATGCCTTTCATATATGCAAAATATGGCCTATGCAATGATAATGGGTCAATACTTGCATATACTCCTGTGGAAGCCTCTGGCGCGGCCTAAAAACCTTAAGTTCAATGCCTTTTCATATATGCAAAATATGGCCTATGCAATGCATAATGAGGTTCAATACTTGCCATAATCCTACTGTGGCAACCTATGGCGCGCCTAAAAACCACGTAAGTCCCCCAATGCCTTTCATAATGGCAAATATGGCTATGCCAATACATAATGAATACGTGCAGATACTACTGTGCAAACATTGGCGCGGCCTAAAAACCCGTAAGTTCAATGCCTTCATAGATGCAAAATATGGGCTATGGCATTACATAATGGGTTGAAACTTGCATATACTACTGTGGCACCTTGGCGTGGCCTAAAAACCCGTAAGTTCCATGCCTTGCATATGCAAAACATATGGCCTATACAATGCATAATGAATACTTGCATTATACGACTGTGGCAACCTCTGGCGCGGCGGAAAATAAAAGGCCCACAAGTTTAAGTCAATGGCCTTTCCATATATGCCAAAAATATGGCCTATGCAATGCATAATGGGTTCAATACGTTGCATATACTCCTGCTAGGCCAACCTCTGGCGGCCGGCCTAAAAAAAAAACCCGTAAGTTCCAATGCCTTTCATAATATGCAACAAAATATGGCCGATGCAATGCATTATGGGCTCAATACTTGCATATCCATACTGTGGCAAACCTCTGGCGTGGCCTAAGAAAAAACCCGTAAGTTCAATGCCATTTTCTATGATAGCAAAAATATGGCCTATGCAATGCATTATTAATAATCTTGCATATACTAATGTTGGGCAACCTCTGGCCGCGGCCTAAAAACCCGTAAGTTCAATGATTTTCAATTGCAAAATATGGCCTAAAATAAGGGCCTAATGCAATACCTAATGGGTTCAATAATTCCATATACTCCATGTGGCCAACCTCATGGAGCGGACCTAACAAAAACCCGTAAGTTCAAGTGCCTTTCAATTTTATTGCAAAATATGGCCTATGCAATGCATAATGAATACTTGCATAATTACTACTGTTGGCAACCTCCTGAGCGGCCGGACTAAAAACCCGTAAGTTCAATGCCTTTCATATATGCAAATATGGCCTATGCAATGCATAATGGGTTCAATACTTGCATATTAACTCCTGTGGCAAACCTCTGGCGTGGCCTAAAACCCGTGTTTTCAATGCCTTTCTATATGCAAAATATGGCCTATGCAATGCATAATGGGTTCAATACTTGCATATACTCCTGTGGCAACCTCTGGCGCGGCCTAAAAACCCGTAAGTTCAATGCCTTTCATATATGCAAAATATGGCCTATGCAATGCTAATGGGTTTCAATACTTGCATATACTACTGTGGTAACCTCTGGTTGCGGCTAAAAAACAAAACCTACCTTCCCAATTCAATGCCTTTATATATGGCAAAATATGGCCTATGCAATGCAATAATGAATCTACTTGCATATACTACTGTTGGCAACCTCTGGCGCGGCCTAAAAACCCGTAAGTTCAATGCCTTTCATATATGCATAGGCTATGTAATGCATAATGGGTTCAATACTTGCATATACTACTGTGGCAACCTCTGGCGCGGCCTAAAAACCCGTAAGTTCAATGCCTTTCATATATGCAAAATATGGCCTATGCAATGCATAATGGGTTCAATACTTGCATATACTCCTGTGGCAACTCCCTGCGGCCTAAAAACCCGTAAGTTCAATGCCTTTCATATATGCAAAATATGGCCTATGCAATGCATAATGGGTTCAATACTTGCATATACTCCTGTGGCAACCTCTGGCGCGGCCTAAAAAACCCGTAAGTCAATGCCTTTCATATATGCAAAATATGGCCTATGCAATGCATAATAAATACTGCATATACACTGTGGCACCTCTGGCGCGGCCTAAAAACCCGTAAGTTCAATGCCTTTCATATATGCAAAATATGGCCTATGCAATGCATAATGGGTTCAATACTTGCATATACTCCTGTGGCAACCTCTGGCGCGGCCTAAAAACACGTAAGTTCAATGCCTTTCATATATACAAATATGGCCTATGCAATGCATAATGGGTTCAATACTTGCATATCCTACTGTGGCAACCTCTGGCGCGGCCTAAAAACCCGTAAGTTCAATGCCTTTCATATATGCAAATATGGCCTATGCCAATGCATAATGAATACTTGCATATACTACTGTGCAACCTCTGGCGCGGGCTAAAACCCGTAAGTTCAATGCCTTTCATATATGCAAAATATGGCCTATGAATGCATGATGGGTTCAATACTTGCATATACCTCCGTGGCAACCTCTGGCGCGGCCTAAAAACCCGTAAGTTCAATGCCTTTCATATATGCAAAATATGGCCTATGCAATGCATAATGAATACTTGCATATACTACTGTGGCAACCTCTGGCGCGGCCTAAAAACCCGTAAGTTCAATGCCTTTCATATATGCAAAATATGGCCTATGCAATGCATAATGGGTTCAATACTTGCATATACTCCTGTGGCAACCTCTGGCGCGGCCTAAAAACCCGTAAGTTCAATGCCTTTCATATATGCAAAATATGGCCTATGCAATGCATAATGGGTTGAATACTTGCATATCTTACTGTGGCAACATCTGGCGTGGCCTAAAAACCCGTAAGTTCAATGCCTTTCATATATGCAAAACATGGCCTATGCAATGCATAATGAATACTTGCATATACTACTGTGGCAACCTCTGGCGCGCCTAAAAACCTGTAAGTTCAATGCTTTATATATGCAAAATATGGCCTATGCAATGCATAATGGGTTCAATACTTGCATTCTCCTGTGGCAACCTCTGGCGAGACCTAAAAACCCGTAAGTTCAATGCCATTCATATATGCAAAATATGGCCTATGCAACGCATAATAAATACTTGCCTATACTACTGTGGCAACCTCTGGCGCGGGGCCTGAAAAACCCGAAAGTTTAATGCCTTTCATATATGCAAAATATGGCATATGCAATGCATAATGGGTTCAATACTTGCATATACTCCTGGTGCAACCTAATGGCGCGGACCTAAAAAATCCAGTAAGCTCAATGCCTTTTCATTATGCAAAAATATGGCTAATAGCAATGCATAATGGGTGAATACTTGCATATCCTACTGTGGAACCTCTGCGCGGCCAAAAAACCCTAAAAACCCGTCAAGTTCATGCCTTTCATATACTGCAAAATATAGGAACCTATGCAATGCATATGATACTTGCAAATATATTGGCTATACTAAACTCTGGCGCGGCCTAAAAAACCCGTAAGTTCAATGCCTTTTCATATATGCAAAAATATGGCCCTATGCAATGCATAATGGGTTCATACTGCATATACTCCTGTGGCAACCTCCCCTGCGCGGCCTAAAATCCCGTAGTTCAATGCAATTTCATATATGCAAAATATGGCCTATGCAATGCATAATGGATACTTGCATATACTACTGTGCAACCTATGGCGCGGCCTAAAAACCTGAAGTTCAATGCCTTTCATATATGCAAAAACTATGGGCTATGCAATGCTTAATGGGTTCAATACTAGATACTACCCTGTGGCAACCTCTGGCGCGGCCTAAAAACCCGTAACGTTCAAAATACCTTTCATATATGCAAAATATGGCCTATGCAATGCATAATGGGTTCAATACGGTGAACATATACTACTTGTGTGGAACCTCTGGCGCGCCTAAAAACCGGAAGTTCAATGCCTTTCATATGCAAAATATGGCCTATGCAATGCATAATGAATACTTGCATATACACTGTGGCAAGAATCTGGTGCGGCCTAAAACCAGTAAGTTCAATGCCTTTCATATATGCAAAATATGGGCTATGCAATGCTAATGGGTTCAATACTTGCATATACTACTGTGGTAACCTCTGGCGCGGCCTAAAAACCCGTAAAGTTCAATGCCTTTCATATATGCAAAAATATGGCCTATGCAATGCATAATGGGTTCAATACTTGCATATACTCCTGTGGCAAACCTCTGCGTGGCCTAAAAAACCCGTAAGTTCAATGCCTTTCATATATGCAAAATATGGCCTATGCAATGCATAATGGTTCAATACTTGCATATACTCCTGTGGCAACCTCTGGCGCGGCCTAAAAACCCGTAAGTTCATGCCTTTCATATATGCAAAATATGGCCAATGCAATGCATATGAATACTTGCATATACTACTGTGGCAATCTCTGGCGCGGCCTAAAAACCCGTAAGTTCAAATGCCCTTTCATATATGCAAAATATGGCCTATGCAATGCATAATGGGTTCAATACTTGCATATACTCCGGTGCAAACCTCTGGCGCGGCCTCAAAAACCCGTAAACTTCAATGCCTTTCATTTATGCAAAATATGGCCTATGCAATGCATAATGGGTTCAATACTTGCATCTCCTACTGTGGCAACCTTCTGGCGCTGGCATGAAAACCCGTAAGTTCAATGCCTTTCATGTATGCAAAATATGGCCTATGCAATGCATAATGAATACTTGCATATACTACTGTGGCAACCCGTAAGTTCAATACTACTGACGCAACCTATGGCGCGGCCTAAAAACCTTTTGAAATTCCAATGCCTTTCATTATATGCAAAATATGGCTATGCCATGCATAATGGGTTCCAATTACTAGCCAATATCCTCTTGGCAAACCTCCTGGAGCGGCCTAAAAAACCCGTAAGTTTTAATACCCTTTCATATATGCAAAATATGGGCCTATGCAATGCTAATTGGGTTCAATACTTTGCATAGAACTACTGGGGGGAACCTCTGGCGCGGCCTAAAAACCCGGAAGTTCAAGCCTTTCATATATGCAAAATATGGCCTATTCAAGCATAATGAAACTTTTGAATATACTACCGGTGGCAACCTCTGGAGGCGGCCTAAAAACCCGTAAGTTTCAATGCCTTTATATATTCAAAAATTATGGCCTAGCAATGCATAATTGGGTTCAATACTTTCAATAATCCTGTGGCAAACCTTGGTTGGTGGCCTTTAAAAACCCTAAAGTTCAATGCCTTTCATATATGCAAAAATATGGCCTATGCAATGCAACAATGGGTTCTATACTTGCTTATACTCCTGTGGCAAAAACCTCTGGCCGCGGCCTAAAAACCCGTTAAGTTCAATGCCTTTCAATATGAAAATATGGCCAAGCATGCTAATTGAATACTTGCTATACTACTGGCAACCTTCTGGCGGCCGGCCTAAAAACCCGTAAGGTCAATGCCTTTCATATATTGCAAAATATGGCCTATGCAATGATAATGGGGTTTGTCAATACTTGCAATATCCGTGGCAACCTCTTGGCGCGGCCTAAAAACCCATAAGTTCAATGCCTTTCATTTATGCCAAAATTGGCCTATGCAATTTCAAATACCGGGTTTCAATACTTGCATCTCCTTACTGTGGCACCTCTGGCGGCGGGCCTGAAAACCTAAGTTCAATGCCTTTCATGTAGCAAAAAATATGGCCTATGCAAATTCATAAGAATACTTGCATACTACTACTGTGGTAACCTCTGCGGCCGGCCTAAAACCCGAAGTTCAATGGCCTTTCAAAAATATAAGCAAAATATGGCTACCCTGCAATGCATGATGGGTTGTCAATACTTGCATATACTCCCTGTGCAACCTCTGGAGCGGCCTAAAACCAAAAACCCGTAAGTTCAATGCCTTTCTTTCATGTATGCAAAATATGGTCCTATGACAATGAACATATGAAATACGTTGCAATATAATACTTACTGTGGAAACCTCTGGCGCGGCCTAAAACCGTTAAGTTCAAAAATGCCTTTCGCCATATGCAAAATAATGGCCTTAAAATGGCCATTTGCATTAATGGGTTCAATACTTGCATATACTCAAAATGTGGCACCTCTGGGCGGCCTAAAAACCGTTAAGGTTCAATGCCTTTCAGATAATGCAAAATATGGCCTAGGGCAATGCATAATGAATACTTGAATATACTACTGTGGCAAACCTCTGGCAGGCGGCCTAAAAAACCTGTGTAAGGTTCAATGCCTTTCCATAATGCAAAATATGGCCTATGCAATGGCATAATGGTTCCAATACTTGCCATATCTCGTTGGCAACCTTCTGGCTAGGCATAAAAACCCGTAAGTCAATGCCCATTTCATATATGCAAAATATGGCCTATGCAACGCCATAATGGGAATATTGCATAATACTCTGTTGGCAACATATTGGGCCCCGCGGCATTAAAAAACCCCTTAAGTTCAAGGGCCTTTCATATGTTGGAAACAGAAATGGCCTATGCCAAACGCATAATGGGTTCATACTTGGCCATATAAAAACCTCCCATGTGGCAACCTTGGCGCGGCTTAAACAACCCATAAGTTAATGCCTTTCATATATGCAAAAATATTGGCCTATTGAAATGCATAATGGGTTGAATACTTGCAAGCTACCTTTGGCAACACCTGGCGCGGCCTAAAAACCGTAAGTTCACTGGGCCTTTCATATAATGCCAAAATATGGCCTAGGCAAGCATAATGGAATACGTGCGATATATAAAAAATCCCGTAACGTTGGCAAACCTTTGGCGCGGCACTTTAAAAAACCCGTAACGTTCAATGCCTTTCCAATACACCAAAAAGATGACCTAATGCAATTGCATAATGAGGTTCAATTACTTGCATATACTCCTTGTAGGCCAACCTCTGGGCGGCAGCCTAAAAACCCAAGTAAGTTAAATTTAACCATTTCATATATGCAAAATAAAAATGGCCCTATGCAATGCATAATGGATTACTTGCATATACTACGGTGGCAACAACCAACTGGCGCGGCCTAAAAACCTGTAAGTTTCAATGCCTTTCCATATATACCAAAAATATGGCATTTGCAATGCATAATTGGGTTCAATTTCAAAACTTGCATATACCCTCGTGGCAACCTCTGGCGCGGCCTAAAAACCCGTAAGTTCAATAAACATTTCATATATGCAAAAAACTACTGGCCTATGGCAATGCATAATGGAATACTTGCATATTGCTATCTGTGGTAACCTCTGGCGAGGCCTAAAAAACCCGTTAAGTTCAAATGCCTTTGCATATATGCAACAAAATATGGCCTATGCCAACTGCATAAATGAATACTTGCAATATACTTACGGTGGCAACCTATGGCGCCCCCCCAGTCTAAAAAACCCGTAAGTTCAATGCCTTTCATATATGCAAAATATGGGAACCTATGCAATGCATAATGGAACCACCATGCAATATAACTACTGTGGGCAAAACCTTCTGGCGCAAGCAATAAAAAACCCGTCATAAGTTCAATGAACCTTTCATATATGCAAAATATGGCCTATGCAATTGCATAATGAACTACTTGCAATATAACTACTGGGCAACAATCCTTGGCGCTGGCCTAAAAACCAGTAAGTTCAATGCCTTTCAAATATGCAAAATAAAATGGCCTATGCCTATGCAATTGCATAATGAATAACTTTGGTATATACTATTGTGGGTAACCTCCGGCGCGGACTAAAAACCCGTAAGTTCAATACTTTCATATGCAAAATATGGCCTATGCAATGCATAAGGGTTCAATACTTGCAATATACTCCTGTGCAACAACCTCTGGTGCGGCCAAAAAAACCCTTAAGTTCATGCCGTTCTATGCATGCATGCAAAATATGGCCTTGCAATTGCATAATGAATACTTTGCATATACTACTGTGGCAACCTCTGGACGCGGCCATAAAAAACCGGGGGTAAGTTCAAATGCCTTTCATATATGCATATGACTATGCAATGCTATGGGAATTCAATACTGCATATACTACTGTGGCAACCTCTGGCGCAGCCTAAAAACAAACCCGTAAGTTCAATGCCTTTCATATATGCAAAATAGGGCCCATGCAAATGCATAATGGTATAATTGCATATACTACTGTGGCAACCTCTGGCGGTGGCCTAAAAACCTGTAAGTTCAATGCCTTTCATATATGCAAAATATGGGCTATGCAATGCATAATGTTCAATACTTGCATATACTCCTGTGGCAACCTTTGGCGCGGCCTAAAAACCCGTAAAGTTTTCAATACCTTTCATATATGCAAAATATGGCCTATGCAATTGGGGCATAATGAATACTTGCATATTCTACTGTGGTAACCTCTGCGCGGCCTAAAAACCCGTAAGTTCAATGCCTTTCATATATGCAAAATATGCCTATGCAATGCATAATGAATACTTGAAATATACTACGTGGGCAAACCTCTGGCGCAGCCTAAAAACCCGTAAGTTCAATGCCTTTCATATATGCAAAATATGGCCTATGCAAATGCATAATGAAATACCTGCATATCTACTGTGGCAACCTCTGGCGCGGCATAAAAACCCGTAAGTTCAATGCCTTTCATATATGCAAAATATGGCTATGCAATGCATAATGAATACTTGCATATACTACTGTGGCAACCTCTGGCGCGGCCTAAAAACCAGTAAGTTCAATGCCTTTCAGATATGCAAAATATGGCCTATGCAATGCATAATGAATACTTGCATATACTATTGTGGTAACCTCTGGAGCGGACTAAAAACCGTAAGTTCAATACCTTTCATATATGCAAATATGGGCTATGCAATGCATAATGTTCAATACTTGCATATACTCCTGTCGCAACCTCTGGCGTGGCCTAAAAACAAAAACCCGTGAGTTCAATGCCTTTTCATATATGCAAAATATGGCCTATGAAAATGAATAATGAATACTTCATATACTACTGTGGCAACCTCTGGCGCGGCCTAAAAACCCGTAAGTTTCAATGCCTTTCATATATGCAAAATATGGCCTATGCAATGCATTAATGGGTTCAATACTTGCATCCTACCTCCAAGCCTGGCAACCTACTGCGCGGCCTAACCCCCCTACCCGTTAAGTTCAATGCCTGTCATATATTGCAAAATACGCCTATGCAATGCATAATGGGTTTAATACTGGCATTCTCATACTGTGGCAACCTCTGGGCGGAGCGGGGGGGGGGGGGGGGGGGGGGGGGAACCTGAAAACACCCGTAAGTTCAATGCCTTCATGTATGCAAAAAATATGGCCTATGCAATGCATATGATACTTGCATATACTACTGTGGCAACTCTGGCGCGGCCTAAAAAAACCCGTAGTCAAATGCCTTTCATATATGCAAAAATATGGCCAATATGCAATAGCATAAATGGGTTTCAATACTTTGCATATACTCCTGTGGCAACCTCTGGGCGCGGCCTAAAAAACCGTCAAGTTTCATGCTTTGAATTTCATATGCAAAAATATGGCCTATGCAATGCAAAATAATGAATACTTTTGGGCATATTACTACTGTGGCAACCAAAACCCCTGGCAAATGCCCCTACAAAAGAATGTCAATGCACGAATACTTCATATAGCCCAAAAGTTATGGCCTATGCAATGCCAGCCATAATGGGTTCAATACTTGCATATCTCCTGTGGCCCGCAACCTCTGGCGAGAACCTAAAAAACCGTAAGTTCAATGCCATTCATATATCAAAATATGGCCTATGCAACGCATAATGAATACTTGCATATACTACTGTGGCAACCTCTGGCGCGGCCTAAAAACCGTAAGTTCAATGCCTTTCATATATGCAAAAATATGGCCTATGCAATGCATAATGGTTCAATACTTTGCATATACTCCTGTGGCAACCTCTGGCGCGGCCTAAAAAACCCGTAAGAAAGTTCAATGCCTTTCTATAATGCAAAATATGGCCTATGCAATGCATAATGGGTTTAATACTTGCATATCCTACTGTGGCATACCTCTGGCGCGCCTAAAAAACCCGTAAGTTCAATGCCTTCATATATGGCAAACTATGGCCATGCAATGCATAATGAAATACTTGCATATACTACTGTGGCAACCTAAAAACTGGCAAGCGGCCTAAAAAACCCGTAAGTTCAATGCCTTTCATATATGCAAAAATTATGACCTATGCAATGCATAATGGGGTTCAACACTGCATATACCTCCTGTGGCAAACCTCTGGCGCAGCCTAAAAACCCGTAAGTTCAATGCCTTTCATATATGCAAAATATGGCTATGCAATGCATAATGGATACTTGCATATACTACGGTGTAGGCAACCTCTGGCGCGGCTAACAAACCTGTAAGTTCAAAAAAATGCATTTCATATATGCCAAAATATGGGGGCTATGCAATAAGGCTAAATGGGTTTTCAATACTTGCAATATACTCCTGTGGCAATCTCTGGCGAGGCCTAAAAAAACCCGTAAGTTCAATACCTTTCAATATGGCAAAATCCCATGCAAAAATATCGCAAATGCTATGGCATAATGAATATTGGCTATTCTACTGTGGTAACCTCTGGGCGCGGCCTTTCAAAAAAACCCGTAAGTTCAAGCCTTTTCATATATGCAAAATATGGCCTATGCAATGCATAATGAATACTGCATATACTACTGTGGCAACCTCTGGCGCAGCTAAAAAAACCCCGTAAGTTCAATGCCTTTCATATATGCAAAAATATGGCCTATGCAATGCATAATGAATACCTGCATATACTACTGTGGCAACCTCTGGCGCGGCATAAAAACCCGTAAGTTCAATCGCCTTTCATATATGCAAAAATATGGCCTATGCAATGCATAATGAATACTTGCATATACTACTGTGGCAAACCTCTGGCGCGGCCTAAAAACCAGTAAGTTCAATGCCTTTCATATATGCAAAATATGGCCTATGCAATGCATAATGAATACTTGTCATATACTATTGTGGGTAACCTCTGGCGCGGACTGAAAACCCGAAGGTACAAATACCTTTCATAATATGCAAAATATGGCCTATGCAATGATAATGGGTTCAATACTTGCATATTACACCTTGGGGCAAAACCTTCTGGTGCGGGCCCTAAAAAACCCGTAAGGTTCAATGCCTTTCATAATGCAAAATATGGGCTATGCAAGGCATAATTGAATACTTCATAACTACTGTGGCAACCTCTGGCGCGGCCTAAAAAAACCCGTAAGTTCAATGCCTTTATATAATGCAAAAATGGGCTAGCAATTGCATAAGAATAAACTTGCATATACTATTGTGGAACCTTGGCGCGGACTGAAAACCCGTAAGTACAATACCTTTCATATATGCAAAATATGGCCTATGCAATGCATAATGGGTTCAATACTTGCATATACTCCTGTGGCAACCTCTGGTGCGGCCTAAAAAAACCCGTAAGTTCAATGCCTTTCATATATGCAAAATATGGGCTATGCAAGGCATAATGAATACTTTCATATACTACTGTGGCAACCTCTGGCGCGGCCTAAAAACCCGTAGTTTCAATGCCTTTCATATATGCAAAATATGGCCTTTGCAATGCATATTGGGTTCAATACTTGCATATACTCCTGTGGCAACCTCTGGCGCGGCCTAAAAACCTGTAAGTTCAATGCCTTTCATATATCCAAAATATGGCCTATGCAATGCCATAATGAAAATACTTGCATATACTACTGTGGCAACCTCTGGCGCGGCTAAAAACCCGTAAGTTCAATGCCTTTCATATCTGCAACATATGGGCTATAAAATACAAAATGGGTTGAATACTTGTATATACTACTGTGACAACCTCTGGCGTGGCCTGAAACCCGTAAGTTCAAAGCCTTTCATCATGCAAAATATGGCCTATGCAATGCATAATGGGTTGAATACTTGCATATACTACTGTGGCAACCTCTGGCGTGGCCTGAAAACCAGTAAGTTCAATGCCTTTCATATATGCAAAATATGGCCTATGCAATGCATAATGAATACTTGCATATACTAACTGTGGCAACCTCTGGCACGGCCCTAAAAAAACCCGTGAGTTCAATGTATTTCAATATATGCAAATATGGATTAAGCAATGCTAATGGGTTGAATACTTGCATATCCTACTGTGGCAACCTCTGGCGCGGCCTAAAAACCCGTAAGTTCAATGCCTTTCATATATGCAAAATATGGGTTATGCAATGCATAATGGGTTGAATACTTGCATATCCTACTGTGGCAACCTCTGGCGCGGCCTAAAAACCCGTAAGTTCAATGCCTTTCATATATGCAAAATATCGGTTTGCAATGCATAATGGGTTCAATACTTGCATATTCTACTATGGCAACCTCTGGCGCGGCCTAAAAACCCGTAAGTTCAATGCCTTTCATATATGCAAAATATGGCCTATGCAATGCATAATGGGTTGAATACTTGCATATACTCCTGTGGCAACCTCTGGTGCGGCCTAAAAACCCGTAAGTTCAATGCCTTTCATATATGCAAAATATGGGCTATGCAATGCATAATGGATTGAATACTTGCATATACTACTGTGGCAACCTCTGGCGCGGCCTAAAAACCCGTAAGTTCAATGCCTTTCATATATGCATAATATGGGTTATGCAATGCACAATGGGTTCAATACTTGCATATACTCCTGTGGCAACCTCTGGCGCGGCCTAAAAACCCATAAGTTCAATGCCTTTCATATATGCAAAATATGGGTTATGCAATGCATAATGGGTTCAATACTTGCATATCCTACTGTGGCAACCTCTGGCGTGGCCTAAAAACCTGTAAGTTCAATGCCTTTCATATATGCAAAATATGGGCTATGCAATGTATAATGGATTGGAATACTTGCATATACTCCTGTGGCAACCTCTAGCGTGGCCTAAAAACCGTAAGTTCAATGCCTTTCATATATGCAAACAAATATGGCTATGCAATGCATAATGGGTTCAATACTTCCATATACTACTGTGGGCAACCTCTGGTGCGGCTAAAAAACCTGTAAGTTCAATGCCTTTCATATATGGAAAATATGGTCTATGCAATGCATAATGGGTTCAATACTTGCAAATCCTACTGTGGCAATCTCTGGCGTGGCCTAAAAAACCCGTAAGTTCAATGCCTTTCATATATGCAAAATATGGCCTATGCAATGCATAATGAATACTTGCATATACTACTGTGGCAACCTCTGGCGCGGCCTAAAAACCCGTAAGTTCAATGCCTTTCATATATGCAAAATATGGCCTATGCAATGCATAATGAATACTTGCATATACTATGGCAACCTCTGGCGCGGCCTAAAAACCCGTAAGTTCAATGCCTTTCATATATGCAAAATATGGCCTATGCAATGCATAATGAATACTTGCATATACTACTGTGGCAACCTCTGGTGCGGCCCTCAAAACCCGGAAGTTCAATGTCTTTCATATATGAACAAAATATGGGTTATGCAATGCATAATGGATTCAATACTTTTCATATCCTTAATGTGGCAACCTCTGGCGCGGCCTAAAAACCTGATAAGTTCAATGCCTTTCATATATGCAAAATATAGGCTATGCAATGCATAATGGGTTCAAAATACTTGCTATACTCCTTGTGGCAACCTCCTTGGCGTGGCCTAAAAAAACCGTAAGTTCAATGCCTTTCATATATGCAAATATGGCCTATGAAATGAATAATGAATACTTGCATATACTACTGTGGGAAACCTATGGCGTGGGCCTTAAAAACCAAAAACCCGTAAGTTCAATGCCTTTCATATATGCAAAATATGGCCTATGCAATGCATAATGAATAATTGCATATTCTCCTGTGGCAACCCTCCTGGCGCGGCCTAAAAACCCAAGTAAGTTCAATGCCTTTCATATATGCAAAATATGGCCTATGCAATGCATAATGAATACTTGCAATATACTACTGTGGCAACCTCTGGCATGTCCTAAATACCCAGTAAGTTCAATGCCGTTTCATATATGCAAAATATGGCCTATGCAATGCATAATGAATACTTGCATATACTACTGTGGCAACCTCTGGCGCGGCCTAAAAACCCAAAAGTTCAATGCCTTTCATATATGCAAAATATGGCCTATGCAATGCATAATGAATACTTGCATATACTATTGTGGCAACCTCGGTGCGTTCTCAAAAACCCGTAAGTTCAATGCCTTTCAAATATGCAAAATATGGCCTATGCAATGCATAATGAATACTTGTATATACTATTGTGGTAACCTCTGGCGCGGACTAAAAACCCGTAAGTTCAATACCTTTCATATATGCAAAAATATGGCCTATGCAATGCATAATGGGTTCAATACTTGCATATACTCCTGTGGCAACCTCTGGTGCGGCCCAAAACCCTTAAGTTCAAATGCCTTTCATATATGCAAAATATGGCCTATGCAATGCATAATGAATACTTGCATATACAACTGTGGCAAACTCTGGCGCGGCCTAAAAACCGGTAAGTTCAATGCCTTTCATATATGCAAAATATGACCTATGCAATGCATAATGGGTTCAATACTTGCATATACTCCTGTGGCAACCTCTGGTGCGGCCAAAAAAAAAACCTTAAGTTCAATGCCTTTCATATATGCAAAATATGGCCTATGCAATGCATAATGGATACTTGCATATACTACTGTGGCAACCTCTGGCGTGGCCTAAAAACCTGTAAGTTCAATGCCTTTCATATATGCAAAATATGGGCTATGCAATGCATAAATGGGTTCAATACTTGCATATACTCCTGTGGCACCTTTGGCGCGGCCTAAAAAAACCCGTAAGTTCAATACCTTTCATATATGCGGAAAATATGGCCTATGCAATGCATAATGAATACTTTGCATATTCTACTGTGTAACCTCTGGCGCGGCCTAAAAAACCCGTAAGTTCAATGCTTTCATATATGCAAAAATATGGCCTATGCAATGCATAATGAATACTTGCATATACTACTGTGGTTCAACCTCTGGCGCAGCCTTAGAACCCGTAAGTTCAATGCCTTTCATATATGCAAATATGGGCCTATGCAATGCAAATAATGAATACTGCATCTCTACTGTGAGCACCTCTGGCGCGCCATACCCCTAGTTCAATGCCTTTCACCTATAGGCAAAATATGGCCTATGCAATGCAATATATGAATACTCAGGGTATCTACTGTGGACAACTCCTGGCGCGGGACGGCCTAACCAAACCCCAAGTTAAGTTCAATGCCTTTCATATATGCAAAAAATATGGGGGGGGGGGGGGGGGGGGGGGGGTGCCTATGCAATGCATAATGAATACTTGGCATATACTACCTTGTGGCAACCTCTGGCGGCGACTAAAAATCCCGTAGTCAATACCTTCATATACTGCAAAATATGGCCCTATGCCAATTGCATAATTGGGGTCAATACTTCGCATATACTCCTGTCGCACCTCTGGCGTGGCCTAAAAACCCAGTAAGTTCAATGCTTTCAGTATTTCATGCAAAATATGGCTATGATGAATAATGAATACTTTTCATATACTACTGTGGCAAACCTCTGGGCGCGGCAAAAACTAAAAAACCAGTAAAATTCAATGCCTTTCATATATGCAAAATATGGCCTATGCAATGCATAAATGAATACTTGCATATACTATTGTGGTAACCTCTGGCGCGGACTAAAAAACCCGTAGTTCAATACCTTTCATATATGCAAAATAAAATATGGCCTATGCAATGCATAATGGGTTCAATACTTTTGGCATATACTCTGTCGCAACCTCTGGCGTGGCCTAAAAACCCGTAAGTTCAATGCCTTTCATATATGCAAAATATGGCCTATGAAATGAATAATGAATACTTTCCATATACTACTGTGGCAACCTCTGGCGCGGCCTAAAAAAAACCCGTAGTTCAATGCCTTCATATATGGCAAAATATGGCCTATGCAATGCATAATGAATACTTGCATATTCTCCGTGGCAACCACCTTGGCGCGGCCCTAAAAACCCGTAAGCAATGCCTTTCATATATGCAAAAATAGGCCTAGCAATGCATAATGAATACTTGCATATACTACGTGGCAACCTCTGGCATGTTTCTTAAATACCCTAAGTTAAATGCCTTTATATAGCAAAATATGCCTAATGCAATGCCTAATGAATACTTGCATATACTACTGTGGCAACCTCTGGCATTGGTCCTAAATACCCCGTAAAGAATCAATGCCTTTCATATATGCAAAATATGGCATATGCAATGCATAATGGGTTCAATACTTGCATATACTCCTGTGGCAACCTCTGGCGCGGCCTACACCCGTAAGTTCAATAGCCTTTCATATATGCAAAAAGAAAAATATGGCTATGCAATGCATAATGGATACTTGCATATACTACTGTGGCAACCTATGGCGCGGCCTAAAAACCTGAAGTTCAATGCCTTTCATATATGCAAAATATGGGCTATGCAATGCATAATGGGTTCAATACTAGCATATACTCCTGTGGCAACCCTCTGGCGCGGCCTAAAAACCCGTAAGTTCAATACCTTCATATATGCAAAATATTGCCTATGCAATGCATAAATGGGTTCATACTTGCATATACTACTGTGGTAACCCTAGGCGCGGCCTAAAAACCCGGAAGTTCAATGCCTTTCATATATGCAAAATATGGCTATGCAATGCATATTTGATACTTGCATATACTACTGTGGCAACCTCTGGCGCGGCCTAAAAAACCCGTAGTTCAATGCCTTTCATATATGCAAAAATATGCCTATGCAATGCATAATGGGTTCAACACTTGCATATACTCCTGTGGTAACCTCTGGCGTGGGCCTAAAAAAAACCCGTAGTTTCAATGCCTTTCCAATATATGCAAATATGGCCTAGCAATGCATAATGGGTTCAAATACTTGCATATACTCCTGTGGCAACCTCTGGCGCGGCCTAAAAAACCCGTAAGTTCACTGCCTTTCATATATGCAAAATATGGCCTATGCAATGCATAATGAATACTTGCATATACTACTGTGGCAACCTCTGGCGCGGCCTAAAAAACCCGTAAGTTCAATGGCCTGTTTCCATATATGCAAAATATGGCCTATGCAATGCATTATGGGTTCAATACTTGCATATACTCCTGGGGCAACCTCTGGCACGGCCTAAAAACCCGTAAAGTTCAATGGCCTTTCATATATGCAAAATATGGCCATATGCAATGCTAAATGGGTTTAATACTTGCATCTCCTACTGTGGCAAAAACTCCTGCGCCTGAAAACGTAGTCAATGGGATTTCATGTATGCAAAATATGCCTATGCATGCATAATGAATACTTGCATATACTGTGGCAACCTCTGGCGCGGCCTACCTAACCCGTAAGTTCAATGCCTTCATGTATGCAAAATATGCCTATGCAATGCATAAAAATGAATACTTGCATATAACTACTGTGAGTCAACCTGAAAATGCGCGGGCCTACAAAAACCCGTAAGTCATGCTTTCAAAAATATATGCAAAACTATGGCCTATGCAATGCATGATGGGTTTCAATACTTGCATATACTCCTGTGGCACCTCTGGCGAGGCCTAAAAACCCGTAAGTTCAATGCCTTTCATGTATCAAAATATGGCCTATGCAATGCATAATGAATACTTGCTATACTACTGTGGCAACCTCTGGCGCGGCCTAAAAACAACCCGTAAGTTCAATGCCTTTCATATATGCAAATATGCCTATGCAATGCATAATGGGTTCAATACTTGCATATCCTGTGGCAACCTCTGGCGCGGCCTTAAAACCCGTAAGTTTCAATGCCTTTCATATAGCAAAATATGGCCTATGCAATGGCATAATGAATACTTGCATACTACTGTGGCAACCTCTGGCAGGGCCTAAAAACCTGTAAGTTCAATGCCTTTCATATATGCAAAATAATGGCCTGCAATGCATAAGGGTTCAATACTTGCATATCTCCTGTGGCAACCTCTGGCGAGACCTAAAAACCCGTAAGTTCAATGCCATTCATATATCCAAAATATGGCCTATGCAACGCATAATGAATACTTGCATATACTACTGTGGAACCTCTGGCGCGGCCTAAAAACCGTAAGTTCAATTGCCTTTCATATATGCAAAATATGGCCTATGCCAATGCATAATGGGGTTCAATACTTGCATATACTCCTGTGGAACCTCTGGCGCGGCCTAAAAACCCGTAAGTTCAATGCTTTCATATATGCAAAATATGGCTATGCAATGCATAATGGGTTTGAATACTTGCATATCCTACTGTGGCAACCTCTGGCGCGCCTAAAAAACCCGTAAGTTCAATGCCTTTCATATGCAAAAATATGGCCTATGCAATGCTATGAATACTTGCATATACTACTGTGGCAACCTCTGGCGCGCCTAAAAAACCCGTAGTTCAATGCCTTTCATATATGCAAAATATGACCTAGCAATGCATAATGGGTTCAATACTTGCATATACTCCTGTGGAACCTCTGGCGCAGCCTAAAAACCCGTAAGTTCAATGCCTTTCATATATGCAAAATTGGCCTATGCAAATGCATAATGGATACTTGCATATTACTACTGTGGCAACCTCTGGCGCGGCCTAAAAACCGTAAGTTCAATGCCTTTCATATATGCAATATGGGCTATGCAATGCATAATGGGTTCAAATACTTGCATATACTCCTGTGGCAATCTCTGCGCGGCCTAAAAACCCGTAAGTTCAATACCTTTCATATATGGCAAAAATATGGCCTATGCAATGCATAATGAATACTTGCATATTCTACTGTGGTAACCCTCTGGCGCGGCCTAAAAACCCGTAAGTTCAATGCCTTTCATATATGCAAAATATGGCTATGCAATGCATAATGAATACTTGCATATACTACTGTGGCAACCTCTGGCGCGAAAACAGCCTAAAAACCCGTAAGTTACAATGCCTTTCATATATGCAAAATATGGCCTATGCAATGCATAATGAATACCTGCATATACTACTGTGGCCAACCTCTGGCGCGGCCTAAAAACCCTTAAGTTCAATGCCTTCATATATGCAAAATATGGCCTATGCAATGCATAATGAATACTTGCATATACTATTGTGGTAACCTCTGGCGCGGTCTAAAAACCCGTAAGTTCAATGCCTTTCATATATGAAAAATATGGCCTATGCAATGCATAATGGGTTCAATACTTGCATATACTCCTGTGGCAACCTCTGGTGCGGCCTAAAAACCCGTTAAGTTCCAACCTCCTTTCATATATGCAAAATAAATGGGCTATGCAAGGCATAATGAATACTTTCATATACTACTGTGGCAACCTCTGGCGCCGGCCTAAAACCCGTAAGTTCAATGCCTTTCATATATGCAAAATATGGCCTTTGCAATGCATATTGGGTTCAATACTTTCATATACTCCTGTGGCAAACCTCTGGCGCGGCCTAAAAACCTGTAAGTTCAATGCCTTTCATATATCCAAATAAGGCCTAAGCAATGAATAATGAATACTTGCATATACTACTGTGGCAACCTCTGGCGCGGCCTAAAAACCCGTAAGTTCAATGCCTTTCATATCTGCAACATATGGGCTATAAAATACAAAATGGGTTGAATACTTGTATATACTACTCGTGACAACCTCTGGCGTGGCCTGAAACCCGTAAGTTCAAAGCCTTTCATATATGCAAAATATGGCCTATGCAATGCATAATGGGTTCAATACTTGCATATACTACTGTGGCAACCTCTGGCGTGCCTGAAACCCGTAAGTTCAATGCCTTTCATATATGCAAAATATGGCCTATGCAATGCATAATGAATACTTGCATATACTCCTGTGGCAACCTCTGGCACGGCCTAAAAACCCGTAAGTTCAAAGCCTTTCATATATGCAAAATATGGGCTATGAAATGCATAATGGGTTGAATACTTGCATATACTACTGTGGCAACCTTCTGGCGCGGACCTAAAAACCCGTAAGTTCAATGCCTTTCATATATGCAAAATATGGGTTATGCAATGCATAATGGGTTGAATACTTGCATATCCTACTGTGGCAACCTCTGGCGCGGCCTAAAAACCCGTAAGTTCAATGCCTTTCATATATGCAAAATATCGGTTTGCAATGCATAATGGGTCCAATACTTGCATATTCTACTATGGCAACCTCTGGCGCGGCCTAAAAACCCGTAAAATCAATGCCTTTCATATATGCAAATATGGCCTATGCAATGCATAATGGGTTGAATACTTGCATATACTCCTGTGGCAACCTCTGGTGCGGCCTATAAACCCGTAAGTTCAATGCCTTTCATATATGCAAAATATGGGCTGTGCAATGCATAATGGATTGAATACTTGCATATCCTACTGTGGCAACCTCGGCGCGGCCTAAAAAACCCGTAAGTTTCATGCCTTTCATATATGCATATATGGGTTATGCAATGCACAATGGGTTCAATACTTGCATATACTCCTGTGGCAACCTCTGGCGCGGCCTAAAAAACCCATAAGTTCAATGCCTTTATATATGCAAAATAAAAAATGGGTTATGCAATGCATAAAAGGTTCAATACTTGCTTATCCTACTGTGGCAACCTCTGGCGTGGCCTAAAAAACCCGTAAGTTCAATGCCTTTCATATATGCAAAACATGGGCTATGCAATGTATAATGGATTGAATACTTGCATATACTCCTGTGGCAACCTCTAGCGTGGCCTAAAAACCCGTAAGTTCAATGCCTTTCATATATGCAAAAATATGGGCTATGCAATGCATAATGGGTTCATACTTGCATATACTACTGTGGCAACCTCTGGTGCGGCTAAAAACCTGTAAGTTCAATGCCTTTCATATATGGAAATATGGTCTATGCAATGCATAATGGGTTAATACTTGCAAATCCTACTGTGGCAATCTCTGGCGGTCGTGGCCTAAAACACCCGTAAGTTCAATGCCTTTCATATATGCAAAATATGGCCTATGCAATTCATAATGAATACTTTGCATATACTACTTGGCAACCTCTGGCGCGGCCTTAAAACCCGTAAGTTCAATGCCTTTCATATATGCAAAATATGGCCTATGCAAGCATAATGAATACTTGATATACTAGGCAACCTCTGGCGCGGCTAAAAAAACCCGTAAGTCATTGCCTCATATGCATGGCCTGCAAGCATAATGAATACTTGATATACTCCTGTGGCAACCTCTGGTGCGGCCTAAAAACCCGGAAGTTCAATGACTTTCATATATGCAAAATATGGTTATGCAATGCATAATGGATTCAATACTTGCATATCCTAAGTGGCAACCTCTGGCGCGGCCTAAAAACCCGTAAGTTCAATGCCTTTCATATATGCCAAAATATAGGCTATGCAATGCATAATGTGGGCAATACTTGCATCATATCTGGTGCAACCTACTGGCGTGGCCTAAAAAACGTACGTAAGTTCACGCCTTTCTTTATATATGCAAAAATATGGCCTATGAATGAATAATGAATACTTGCATATACTACTGTGGGAAACCTATGGCGTGGCCTAAAAACCCGTAAGTTCAATGCCTTTCATATATGCAAAATATGGCCTATGCAATGCATAATGAATAATTGCATATTCTCCTGTGGCAACCTCTGGCGCGGCCTAAAAACCCATAAGTTCAAATGCCTTTCATATATGCAAAATATGGCCTATGCAATGCATAATGAATACTTATTGCATAGACTACTGTGGCAACCTCTGGGCATGTCCTAAATACCCGTAAGTTCAATGCCTTTCATATATACAAATAAAATATGGCCTATGCAATGCATAATGAATACTTTGCATTACTACTGTGGCAACCTCTGGCGCGCCCTAAAAAACCCAGAAGTTCAATGCCTTCATATATGCAAAATATGGCCTATGCAATGCATAATGAATACTTGCATATAACTATTGTGGCAACCTCTGGTGCGTTCTAAAAACCCGTAAGTTCAATGCCTTTCATATATGCAAAATATGGCCTATGCAAAGCATAATGGGTTCAATACTTGCATATACTCCTGTGGCAACCTCTGGCGCAGCCTAAAAACCCGTAAGTTCAATGCCTTTCATATATGCAAAATATGGGCCTATGCAATGCATAATGAAATACTTGCAGATACTACTGTGGCAACCTCTGGCTCGGCCTAAAAACTGTAAGTTCAATGCCTTTCATATATGCAAAATATGGCGTATGCAGTGCATAATGGGTTCAATACTTGCATATACTCCTGTGCAACCTCTGGCGCGGCCTAAAAAACCCGTATGTTCAATGCCTTTCATATATGCAAAATATGGCTATGCAATACATAATGAATACTGCATATACTACTAGTGGCAACCTCTGGCGTGGCCTAAAACCCTTAAGTTTAATGCCTTTCATATATGCAAAATATGGGCTATGCAAATGCATAATGGGTTCAATACTTGCATATCCTACTGTGGGAACCTCTGGCCGCGGCCTAAAAACCCGTAAGTTCAGTGTCTTTCAAATATGCCAAATATGGGTTATGCAATGCATAATGGGTTGAATACTTGCATATCCTACTGTGGCAACCTCTGGCGCGACCTAAAACCCGTAAGTTCAATGCCTTTCATATATGCAAAATATTTGTTTGCAATGCATAATGGTTCAATACTTGCATATACTAATAGTGGCAACTCTGGCGCGGCCTAAAAAACCCTTAAGTTCAATGCTTTCATATATGCAAAATATGGCCTATGTAAGCATAAGGGTTCAATACTTGCAATATCCTACTGTGGGACCTCTGGCACGGCCTAAAAACCCGTAAGTACAGTGCCTTTCATATATGACAAATATGGGTTATGCAATGCATAATGGGTTGAATATTTGCATATCTACTGTGGCAACCTCTGGCGGGTGGCCTAAAAAACCTGTAAGTTCAATGCCCTTCATATATGCAAAAATATGGCCTATGCAATGCATAATGAATATTTGCATATACTACTGTGGCAACCCTCTGGAGCGGCCTAAAAACCCGTAGTCAATGCCTTTCATATATGCAAAATATGGCCTATGCAATGCATAATGGGTTCAATACTTGCATATACTCCTGTGGCAACCTCTGGTGCGGCCTAAAAACCCGTAAGTTCAATGCCTTTCATATATGCAAAATATGGGCTATGCAATGCATAATGGGTTCAATACTTGTATATACTCCTGTGGCCCACCTCTGGCGCGGCCTAAAAACCCGTAAGTTCAATGCCTTTCATATATGCAAAATATGGCCTATGCAATGCATAATGGGTTCAATACTTGCATATACTCCTGTGGCAACCTCTGGCGCGGCCTAAAAACCCGTAAGTTCAATACCTTTCATATATGCAAAATATGGCCTATGCAATGCATAATGGGTTCAATACTTGCATATACTCCTGTGGCAACCTCTGGCGCGGCCTAAAAACCGTAAGTTCAATGCCTTTCATATATGCAAAATATGGCCTATGCAATGCATAATGGGTTCAATACTTGCATATACTCCTGTGGCAACCTCTGGTGCGGCCTAAAAACCCGTAAGTTCAATGCCTTTCATATATGCAAAATATGGGCTATGCAATGCATAATGGGTTCAATACTTGCATATACTCCTGTGGCAACCTCTGGCACGGCCTAAAAAACATAAGTTCCAATGCTTCAATGTATATCAAAATATGGCCTATGCAGCATATGGTTCAATACTTGCTATAACTCCTGTGCAACCTCTCAGGGCTTAAAAAACCAATAGTTCAATGTTTCTAATAAATATGGGCTATGCAAGCATAATGGGTTCAAATTGGCATATAACCTCTGGCAACTGGTGAGGCCTAAAAACCTGTAAGTTCAATGCCTTTCATATATACAAAATATGGGCCTGCATGGGTTCAAACTGCATATACTCCTGTGGCAACCTCTGGGTTGCGGCTAAAAACCTGTAGTTTCAATGCCTTTCATATACAAAATATGGGCTGCAATGCAATTGGGTTCAATACTTGCATATTCTGTGCAACCTCGGGCGGCCTAAAAACCCGTAAGTTCAATGCCTTTCATATATGCAAAATATGTCCTATACAATGCATAATGAATTCTTACATATACTACTGTGGCAACCTCTGGCGCTGCCTAAAAAACCCTTAAGTTCAATGCCTTCATATATGCAAAATATGGCCTATGCAATGCATAATGAATACTTACATATACTACTGTGGCAACCTCTGGCACTGCCTAAAAACCCTTAAGTTCAATGCTTTCATATAGCAAAATATGGCCGATGCAATGCATAATGAATACTTGCATATACTACTGTGGCAACCTCTGGTGCGGCCTAAAAAACCAGTAAGTTCAATGCCTTTCATATATGCAAAATATGGGCTATGCAATGCAAAATGAATACTGCATATACTTCTTTGGCAACCTTAGGCGTTGCTAAAAACCCCATAAGTTCAATGCCTTTCATATATGCAAAATATGGCCTATGCAATGCAATAAATGAATACTTGCATATACTACTGTGGCAACCTCTGGCGTGGCCTAAAAAACCCCCCGTTAGTTCAATGCCCTTTCATATATGCAAAATATGGCCTATGGAATGCATAAGTGTTGATACTTGCATATATACTGTGGCAACTCTGGCGCGGCCTAAAAAACCCATAAGTTCAATGCCTTTATATATGCAAATATGGCCTAATGCAAGCATAATGAATACTTGCATATACTACTGTGGCAAACCTCTGGCGTGGCCTTAAAACCCCGTTAGTTCAATGCCTTTCATATGCAAAATAGGCCTATGGAATGATAATGGGTTGAATACTTGCATATACTACTGTGGCAAACCTCTGGCGTGGCCTAAAAACCGTAAGTTCAATACCTTCCATATATGCAAAAATATGGGCTATGCAATGCATAATGGGTTCAATACTTGCATATACTACTGGCAAAAACCTCTGGTGCGGCCTAAAAAACCTGTAAGTTCAAGCCCTTTCATATATGCAAAAATATGGGCTATGCAATGCATAATGGGGTTCAATACTTGCATATACTCCTTGTGGCAAACCTCTGGCACGGCCTAAAAACCTGTAAGTTCAAAGACTTTCATATATGCAAAATATGGCCTATGCAATGCATAATGGGTTCAATACTTGCATATACTCCTGTGGCAACCTCTGGCGCGGCCTAAAAACCCGTAAGTTCAATGCCTTTCATATATGCAAAATATGGCCTATGCAATGCATAATGGTTCAATACTTGCATATACCCTCCTGTGGCAACCTCTGGTGCGGCCTAAAAACCTGTAGTTCAAATGCCTTTTTCATATATGCAAAATATGGGCTATGCAATGCATAATGGGTTCAATACTTGCATATACTCCTGTGGCAACCTCTGGCGCGGCCCTAAAAACCCGTAAGTTGCAATGCCTTTCATATATGCAAAATATGGGCCTATTACAATACATAATGAATACTTACATATACTACTGTGGCAACCTCTGGCGCTGCCTAAAAAACCCTTAAGTTCAATGCCTTTCATATATGCAAAATATGGCCTATGCAATGCATAATGAATACTTACATATACTACTGTGGCAACCTCTGGCGCTGCCTAAAAACCCGGAAGTTCAATGCCTTTCATTTATGCAAAATATGGCCTATGCAATGCATTATGAATACTTGCATATACTACTGTGGCAACCTCTGGCGCGGCCTAAACACCCGTAAGTTCAATGCCTTTCATATATGCAAAATATGGGCTATGCAATGCAAAATGAATACTTGCATATACTACTGTGGCAACCTCTGGCGTGGCCTAAAAACCCGTAAGTTCAATGCCTTTCATATATGCAAAATATGGCCTATGCAATGCATAATGAATACTTGCATATACTACTGTGGCAACCTCTGGCGTGGCCTTAAAACCCGTTAGTTCAATGCCTTTCATATATGCAAAATATGGCCTATGCAATGCATAATGGGTTGAATACTTGCATATACTACTGTGGCAACCTCTGGCGCGGCCTAAAAACCCGTAAGTTCAATGCCTTTCATATATGCAAAATTTGGCCTATGCAATGCATAATGAATACTTGCATATACTACTGTGGCAACCTCTGGCGTGGCCTAAAAACCCGTTAGTTCAATGCCTTTCATATATGCAAAATATGGCGTATGCAATGCATAATTGGTTCAATACTTGCATATCCTACTGTGGCAACCTCTGGCGTGGCCTAAAAACCCATAAGTTCAATGCATTTCATATAGCAAAATTTGGCCTATGATGTGCAAAATAATTGATAACTTGGCAAAAATTATTAACTAGCATTAATGAAGAACTTGCATAATTTTAAAATACTTTGGAACCTCTGGCGTGGCCCCTAAAAACCCGTTTAGTTCAATGCCTTTCATATATGCAAAAATAAATGGGTTAGGCAATGCATAAGGGTTGAATGCTTGCATATACTACTGTGGCAACCTCTGGTGAGGTTTTAAAAACCAAAAAAAAAACCCGTAAGTTCAATGCCTTTCATATATGCAAAATATGGCCCATGCAATGCATAATGGAATACTTGCAATACTACTGTGGCAACCTCTGGCGTGGCCTAAAAACCCGTAAGTTCAATGCCTTTCATAGCATGCAAAAGATGGGTTAGGCAATGCAAAGGGTTGAATGCTTGCATATACTACTGTGGGCAACCTCTGCGCGTGGCCTAAAAAACCCGTAGTTATCCTTTCATATATGCAAAAATATGGCCTATGCATGCATAATGAATACCTTGCATTATACTACTGTGCAACCACTGCGTGGACTAAAAACCCGTAAGTTCAATGCCTTTCATATCATGCAAATTTGGTTAGCAATGAATAATGGGTTGAATACTCGCATATATACTGTGACCAACCTCTGGCGTGGCCTAAAAACCTGTAAGTTCAATGCCCCTCATATATGCAAAATCTGGCCTATGCAATGCATAATGAATATGCATATGGGTTATGCAATGCATAATGGGTGAATACTTGCATATACTACTGTGACAACATCTGGCGTGGCGCCTAAAAACCTGTAAGTTCAATGCCCTTCATATATGCAAAATATGGCCTATGCAATGCAATAATGAATACTTGCATATACTCCTGTGGCAACCTCTGGAACGGCCTAAAAAACCCGTAAGTTCAATGCCTTTCATATATGCAAAATATGGGCTATGCATTACATAATGGGTTGAATACTTGCATATACTACTGTGGCAACCTCTGGTGAGGTTTAAAAACCCGTAAGCTCATTGCCTTTCATATATTTTAATTTGGGTTAGGCAATGCATAATGGGTTTGAATACTTTGCATATACTACTGTGGCAACCTCTGGCGCGGCCTAAAAACTCGATAAGTTCAATGCCTTCCACCATATGCAAAATATTGGCCTATGCAATGCAAAATGGGTTGAATACTTTGCATATACTACTGTGGCAACCTCTGGCGTGGCCTAAAAACCCGTAAGTTCAATACCTTCCATATATGCAATATGGCTATGCAATGCATAATTGGGTTCAATACTTGCATATACTACTGTGGCAACCTCTGGCGTGGCCTAAAAACCCGGAAGTTCAATGCCTTTTATATATGCAAAATATGTGTTATTCAATGCATAATGGTTGCATACTTGCATATACTACTGTGGCAACCTCTGGCGCGGGGTAAAAACCCTTAAGTTCAATATCCTATCATAAAGTAGTCAAGTGGCTTTGAGGTGGGAGTAAATAAGGCAATTTTGCAGTTTCCTTAAAGTTAGCATACTGGATACGTCCCTTGGTGCGCACTAAGTTCTGCTGACCCACATATAAATTTAACTGAAAAGCAAAATTCTTAATGTCAGCTGAAATTGATAACCAGTTATTATACTGATAAATTTCAGGACTAAAAGCATTACTCACTTTACTTTTATTGAGTTAGAGTAACAGTCAAATTCAATAATTACATGGGGAGGCAGAACTGGTTTTCAGCAATGATCTCATTAACACTCACGTTCAATGACATATCAACTAAATACTTCTTTTGAGGAGGTATCTCCACTAATCAACCAGTCTGGTCCATACTTCCGCAAAGAAGGCAATATTTTAATATCACTACCTCTTGACAAAAGGTCAGCTGTGTTCTACCTACAGCTAACACACATAATGGTAAATGCTAGTCTCTAGTTTCTTTAACCCTATTTCTCACATAAGGGTCTTGACACTTATCACTTTTGATTCATGCTATAGTGACTTCACTGTCACTCCAAATAAAAACAAGATTGAAATTTAAGAGATGACTGCTTCATCAAAGTGTTTGCCAGTTTACAACCAATATTTACGAATGTCAACTCCAATTTTGGCATGGTCAGCTTCTTTTGGGGACAAACTCTAGCTTTACTAACTAACAAATTTCCGGTATGGGAACTCAAATCAACTGAGTATGGCACAGCCCAAAGGCCTTTTGTGAAGTGTCACAAACTATGCGCTGACATTTTCTTGGGGAAACAGCAAATCTAGGTAATTCTATGCTAGAAACTGCAAACAATTGCTCTTTAATTCTGTTAAAAATCTCTCAATAATCTCTGGGTTGACTGGTTCATCCCATTTCAAATTTACTTTCCACAAATCTGAAATAAATATTTTCCCCAAAATTACTACAGGGGAGACTAACCCAATGGTCAAAGACACTTACTACACATGACAAAATAGAACGTTCGGTGACTGATGAGTCATTCACACTACGGGTTTCACATTTAATACATCTGAAGAAATTGTTCCTGTTATTCCTAAAAACTGAAGTTGCACCATCGGTATTTACCAATTTCTCTGCACAAGTATATTAATTAAATTGTGCACTGTTTGACGTCCATTCCCGTAGTGGGATACCTCCCTGCTCTAATATATCATTAATAACAGGGTAGTCAGTTAACATTTGTTCAACATTCTCATAAGTACATAGAAAATTATCTACATAAAAGCACATCAGAGATTTTGCCAAGGGGTGTGAATGGTTGTTTAAGTGATAATTTAAGGTACTTTGTAAAAGGAAAGGTGAACAATGAGCACCAAAACATACAACTTTAAATCTGTATGATACAATACTAAATGGGTCTGTGGGGTCTGTCATCCAAATGAATCGACACCAATCTCCGGATGATTCATCAATCCCAATCCTGAGGAATGCTTTGCTTATGTCTGAAATAACTGCCCAAAGGATTGGTTCTAAATGCAAGAAGTGATTCAAACAACTTAGTGTCGAAGATGGTCCTGTAAGTCACATCATTTAGGGAATAAGTGCCAGACCTTTTAAAAGAGGCATTCAATACAGTACGTATTGGGGTTGTACTCGAGTCCTTCTTTACATGATGATAGGGCAAATAGTGACCTTTGATTGGTTCAGATGGTGAAATACTTTCAATAAATCCTTTAACTCAAATACTCAGACAAAATACTACTATAATGATGCCAAAGTAGAGGATCACTAATGAATTTCCCCATCAAGGACTTCAATTGTCCAAGTGCTATATGATAATTTGTAGGAGGTCTGCAACTTGACTTAAAATGGCAGACTTACAACATACTGGTTATTACCTATGAATAGACTGCTGCTCAAACTGTTCAGCCGTTTCTTCTCTCCTCTGGTGAGGAGTCAAAGTCCTTTATTCCTATGGCATACCAATTCCCAAAGATTTTATACGCCACAACACACTCATACAGAGGTCCCCGTTACACCAACACATATCATACTGCCTGCTGGGTGCACCATTGGAAAAACTTTAATTCATAATAGTCCGGAAAATAATGGAGCATGCAAGTGCGGTAGTTTTTATTTAAGACAATCTGGGAAAGCCACTCGAAAAATGCATTTTAAAATCATTAAAAGATAATAATACGAACAAATATTACAACGCAATGTTTTATATGTTCACAGTAGTAAGTGTTAATGTACCGCTTGACTGGCTCGCGTCAAAGATTTTGTTTAAGAGCACAGGAAATTTGAAATAAATTTGATAGAGACAGCTTGCATTGTTCACAGCAAAGGAAAGAATTTTAATGTATCGCCTGGTTTGTATAAATTAGATCCTTTTATCTTACATGTCATGAAACGTCAGTACATTAACTATCATATAGTATACGCTTGTTAATATGTACTGTATGTTATGCTGTTTCATTTGATATTTTGGTAGTTTTCATTTGTTCAACTACTATTCTTGTTTTATTGTTAATTTTACTGCTGAATAGGTTGTACCTCAAACTGTTAGTTTTTCGTAACTGTATATTTAAAATTTTAGGCCTTTCTTGGCTACATACACTGTAAACTTTATCTTTCCTTAATAACCGCTCCAAGAAGAGGTCCATTGGAGGACGAATGTTGGGCATTTTCTGGGACATACCATTTTCATTTTCCTATGTGGAATACAACTGAATACATACACACACACACACACACACACACACACACACACACACACACACACACATATATATATATATATATATATATATATATATATATAATATATATATATATATATATGTGCGCATACTTAGAGAGCGAGAGAGAAAAACGAGAAAGTCCCCCGATGTCGTGAACTGAATTGGTCCATGCAGAGCAACAACGATATAAGGAAAAGATAATCCACGAAACGATGCACCCCTTTCCATAGCAGGGTTGTGGGGGTTGTGTGTGGCAAGGTTGATGTTTCTTACGAGTGAGGAATAAATTATGGAAAAAGATGTCTGTAAGAGTTAGCTGTCTCGTCTCCATATTCAAGATTTTTCGGTTAGTGTAAATATTGACATCAGATTTTATGTATCTTAAAAATTTGCCAGCGCTTTATATTCGTGCATATTAAGTTTTCGTATAGCAGTTAATAATTTCCTCTTAAAAAGAAAACTAATGTAAGGACTGAAGTTTTTTCATCATAAAACTCAAGAGGACGAATATATGAATTATGATGATAATTATAATTTGATGGTAAACGTGTCTCGTTTTGAAGCACAAGCCAAAATGATGTGTGGTTTCCTACAATAAAATATCCGGTGATATATTCACAGATAAAAAAGCCACTAATGACGTTCATGCAAAAGTTTCGTATGAATAATGCTCGTTGATATTATTTGGTTGGGGATCTCATATGAATACAACAGCCAGACATGTTTCCTATTTGGATATTTTAAAGTTATTGCAGCTTGGTTTACAGATGAAGAGTTGAGTTGGATAAATAACAGACCTTCACGTTGGTCCATCCGGCTGCTATATTCTGCACTTTGTAATTTATACATTTATGAATGTGAATTTCATTCACGACTCCTGTTGATTCTGAATTTGAGGACTTTGGTCGTTTCAGTCATAGGGAGAGAACTTGTCATACTCTTAAGTATCAGGTAAAATTATCTATAAATCTAGGAAAATGTTTGATTACACATTACAACATAAAGACTACATTACAATAAAGCAATGAACATTTGTAAGGCATTAGGTTCTGGTTACAAAGACGAAGTTCAGCAGTCATTTAGTAAAAAAATGAATTTGAGTAACTGCCGTAAGCAACAATTTTCCCAAAGAATATTTGCACTTTCCTTGATTATTGAAAATATTTTAAAATCTCATCGTCCTCAGAGATTGAAAACGATCAATACAATTATGAAGACTACTCCAGGACGATTTTAAATGACAAAAAAATGAAGAACTTCCCACGAATAGAGTTCCTGCGAGAATTGAAATAAAACCAGGCTTAAGATGATATAATAAGCATCGCTCGTTAACGTCGACTCCTTCACACGCTCTTTTGTTATGTTCGTCGGTCAGACCAGCTGGATCGAACTTTCCAAGAGAGAGAGAGAGAGAGAGAGAGGAGAGAGAGAGAGAGAGAGAGAGAGAAGCTCGCAAATGACTTCATGGTTACCTAGGTACGTAGATGGTACATTTAAGTTTTGAATAAAGTCACATTAAATGAGATTTTCAAAGACTTCCCGTTGAGATGAAACTTTAATTAACTTTAATATGTGTCTTGTGGCTTATCCATTTATCCGCACGCTCATGTCTGTTCTATAATCGTAGTTTTGGTAGTATTTGTGCTTAAGACAACTTTTTTATATTTCATTTTGACCAGCTGTCATTTTCAAGTTAGCCATAGACCAGAATTTAGCCTAAAGAGCATAACTGATAGACCACGCAAAGTTAAACATGAAAACACATGAAATTAGCGATGGGCAAACCACATTCATTATTGATTGACAATATAGTGAAAGTTCGGTATAATTCTAATACTGCTATGACTTATTTTTCACCGACATCATTTTGTTCGGAGTTTGAATGACATGAAATTGTAATTCAGATTCTCTTGACAAGAGACAAATCCTAATAACAAATGTATTATCATTCATGCCACAACTTTCGTAGAGGGGAAAGGAAGATATTTTATAATTGATCATCTTTTCATGAATATATTACCTATATTTTGATTTTGTGGATAAACAGTGTCTCATATGCGACCCCAAATAAAAAAGGGAACCAGTTGCGAAGAAGGACGGTGTCTCATAATGTACTAGGTAAATATAAATATCAATAAAATAGTGCAAGAGGGAGCGTGACTTATAACTCTGTTTCCTGCAATATTGTAATAATAAGAGAAAACTTAAAAGGAAAAAGAGAAAGCTGAACAAAAAGCCACTTTCACTGAATCAGCAGCAAAAGGAAGCGAGAACTTTCTACCCGTTGGAATTTAGGTTCTCGGAAAGTTTGACGAAAGAAACTATAGAATTGCTGAGTGGCCACTTCTTCTAAGAAGGAAAACGAAAAAAAAGGAACAAAAAGAAAGAGATGAGAAGTTCTGGCAACCTTTCTCTTGCTGATGGGAAGTTCGGACGTTTCTGTCCGAATTTAATACTGCAAAAAAAAAAAAAAAAAAAAAAAAAAAACTTCAGAATCCGCGTTTTTGCAGTTTCTTCCCCGCCGCTCCCCTCCCCCCCAACCCCCTTCTTGCGTACATAGTCTCTCTCTCTCTCATGGGCTTGAACTTCTTAATCCCGTTGCCAACTGATTCATATGTTTTGATTTCTTCAAATCAGATTCTCAATCTTAGTAGATAAAGTCATCGGTGTCACTGTGCCTTTTTATTTATTTATTTATTTATAGCAAGCGTAGATGAAAACATTGAAAGATATAATTTTTAACTTTAATCTGTGCATTCGATAACAGTTGATTCTATTGCTTTCAGTCACCGTTTAACGAATTCTTATAATAATTTTGTCGAGGCTTCATAAGTTATGTTCATAAGTGTCCCTGAAATAGTCTCTTTACACTGTTAATTATTAATTCCCTTCAGTCTTTAGGCCACAAAGCGAAGAGCAGAATCCTACTTATGATACCGGTAGTACCTTCTAATCGCCATGTTTATATATCCTCATAATCTACGGAATTTATTCAGATAGAGTTCATCAAGCAATAAAACGTAATACAAAATAGTTTTTTTAATTGCAAGATAATGTTCGGAGGTCTATTTAAAGGGTTTGTGAATGAAAACTTTTGATGAGATGAAACTGAGGATAAAAACTCATTTTTATAACGATGAATCACAGCCCATAAGGTCATGAATCACAGCCCATAAGGTCATGAATCACAGTCCATAAGGTCATGAATCACAGTCCATAAGGTCATGAATCACAGTCCATAGAGTCATGAATCACAGTCCATAAGGTCATGAATCACAGTCCATAAGGTCATGAATCACAGTCCATAGGGTCATGAATCACAGTCCATAAGGTCATGAATCACAGCCCATAAGGTCAGTGTGAAGAAGACAACTGGCGCATAAGGACGCTTGTGAGAAGGAAGTTCCAATTAAGTAAAATAGTCGGGATCCTGGTAAATATCAGCTGTTTGTTGTCAATCGGACATGACTGAATCTCCATTGGCTGAGCGTAGCCCTTTTTGTCATCGCTTAATTTGCGCGCAAAAATCCTGAAGCCAAGTTTCATCATTGTCCGGTTAATCTGTGATTGAATCATTCATTTCCGCATTTCATTCTCGTGGTGAGAAACGGATTTATATCAGAGTTCGATTCTCGGGCATTCCATTGATGAGTGAGAGATGTGTATTCCTGGTGATAGAAGTTCAGTCTCGACGTGGTTCGGAAGTCACGTCAAGCCGTTGGTCCCGTTGCTGAATAACCACTGGTTTCATGCAACGTCAAAACACCATACAAACAAACAGATTTGTAACCAATCACTGATCACTTCAGAATTGATCTAATCCGGACTTTTTAGTTTTGGCAAAGGGAGTCTTGTTGAATTCTTCGGTTAACAGTATTGAGGGATTATCCTCTGTGTATTTCTGATTCATCGAGCAAAACCTATAGAAGCTAAAGTGGACGTCTGCTGCTCAGAATTTATATTTTTGTGGGTCCAGAAAAAGAATTCTTGGGATTCCTTCATGGTGTGTTTAACGGAGAGAGAGAGAGAGAGAGGAGAGAGAGAGAGAGATGAGAGAGAGACTGATATACTCAGCACGTTCTCGTAATACTGAAAAGTATCGCGTTTTCTTCCCACTTCCAGTATGGCCAAAATTCCTAGCAGATTGAGAGCAATTGTGAAATAGGGAAATCTCTCTCTCTCTCTCCTCTCTCACGATGGCCATCGTGAGCCAGCAAGTGGACAAAATAGATTTTTGACTTTTCCAAATATCATGAGGATCATAAAAATCAAAAATACATACATTATGACAAAGGAATGCAATAGTAGATTGCAAGTAGTTGTTAGTATCAGTGTACTACAGGCTTAAACATGACTAAACAAGTTGTTCTTGGCTGCACACTGTTTTTCCATACAAAAACATTTTATTGTTTCTTTAGCCACGGTTTACGAAAGGTGTGTTGTGGAGTAAACTCATATTTCAAAAATTACTTTTTTGTGCATTATTGAATGTATTAAAGGTCTTGATCTTTATATTTATGATCTATGAAGCTC
>NC_087214.1:43310084-43348310 GCF_015104395.2 Macrobrachium nipponense
AACCCCATGAAATAAAGAACTGAAAATAGTCTCACTTGACAAGTCACAATGACTGAATAAAGAAAGCCACTTTCCGTAATATAAATAATACAAAAATTTAAGAGCTTATATATATATGTATATATATATATATATATATATATATATATAACTACATACATACATACAGACATACATACATACATACATACATACACACACACACACACACACACATATATATATATATATATATATATATATATAATATATATATATATATATATATCTGTTTTTATGAAACCTGCAAATGTATATTCTTAGATGCCCTTTGATTCTAATCACCAGAGAAAATTTGCAATAGGATTTTATTGATACAAATAAGTTTTGAAGCGTACGAAAATTAAATATTGTGGTAAGATAAGTTATATCTAAGTTTAACCAGACCACTGAGCTGATGAAAAGCTCTCCTAGGGCTGGCCCGAAGGATTAGATATTTTTACGTGGCTAGGAACCAATTAGTTACCTAGCAACGGGGCCTACAGCTTAATTGTGGGATCCGAACCACATCGAGAAATGAATTTCTATCACCAATAATATATTCCTCTGATTCCTTGTTGGCAGAGCGGGGAATCGAATAAATATTGTGGTAGGATGAATTACGTTTCATTCTGGAAATATTTACATTCCATTTTTTTGGTGGCTGGATATTTTTTCTCTATCGTCCTGCCTTCAAAGTAGTTATTTTGTATCCCAATCGCACGCACCAAAACACATCATTGCAACGTTCAATGGTACATTACATTAAATTCGTAGAATCACATAGAGGTACTTCATCTTTCAGATTCAACGCGTAATCTATACAATTCCCTGTGGTTAAGCCATTTGTCCCATCAAAAAGTTCCACCTGGACAATTTTCAGTCAGTCATCATTGCATATTGTGCAATGGCTCCGAAATTGTGGCCATACGATGTAACAGCTGAGTTTTGCGTCATTTGCCTAGGGACAGTCAGTAACTGACTAAAAAATAATCGCGGTTTTCAAAAACCGTTAAATATGGATAAATTTGGTCTTGACAGGAGTCAGCAGCTACATAGGGGCGACTTTGCAGTGATGGAAAATTCGTTGCTAACCTTTCAATGTCTTATTTATCTTAAAAATTTAGTTTATATTCGAATTATCAAAAAAAAAAATTACCTTGTAAAACTTTACTATTTCACTGCTTCTCTTCATTTATAACAGTGTAAGACTTTGAACATTTTTTTTTTCTTTGGAACAGAATTGCGTGTTTTGCGTCGCAAGTGAAGAATAGGATCACAAAATTGCAGGTTGCATGCAATACAGCAACATTGCAATTAATTCTAATCTATGCAAAATGCCCATTGCAACACTTTTTCACAGTGACTATCGTCTTTCTGCAATCTCCTTAATAGTCTTTCAAGTCCTTCAACATCATCTTCTAAGAAGACCGAATATTAACTATATTTACGTTTTAATCATCTACACTACTGGAAAAGTTGAAGAACAGCTAATGAGTGCCATATCCTATTTTAATTTAAAATAAATAATTTTTGTGCTGCAGCTAAATTTCCATCCCAACTTTTACAAGAACAAGAAAACAACTGTTTATAATATAAGCCTATGTGAAAGAAAATCTATATAAATATTGCGCGATGTTTTTTTACCCTGACTGAATGTAAAACATGTTTAAGAAAACCTTGCCTATGGACTAATGTACTGTGACAGCTATTACCATTATTACTTGAGAATTTTGCAAATTAAAAAAAATAATTGCTATTAAACCACGAGCGCGTTATAGATATTGGGGCAATTGAGATTATGCCTGTGTCAGCCTTGGCAGCCATTTTCCAAAATGGCTGCCATATACCATGAGCGAGATAAGGGGAATAGGGTTGCATGTGTGTAATAAGGCTCTTTCTGTGCAAATGTTCATCAGAAATGTATCGGAGTATTTCATACGTATTTGCAAGAACAGTTTTTTTTTCTGGAAAATTCACTTTTATAAAGAATGGGTAATAATAATGGAAGTTTTACTTTTTATCGAAATATACATCTTTAAAATCATGCAATGATCATATGATGAAATTAAATTATTTTACCAACGACCTCACAATGTCGCCTCAGGCCACAAAAAAACAGCATGTGACATGAATTCAGATGCAACAAAACCTTACAATACATTTAAATAACAAAACAAAGCCAGGTAATATACAAGTGGTTTGTTCCCAAGTCAATCTTGCACACATTCAGCTTCACAGAAGCAGAGGACAGTGCAGTGAAAATCTGCTACCTTGCACTTGCATGACACCAGCCCCTCACATGTTTCTGCACCTTTATGGAGTGTGGTTCAGAGTGGCTCATAGGAGCTATTTTCTTCATCCCTTATCCAACCCCTGCTTGTTGGTGGAGGTAGCTGTGGCTGTGCAGCCTACATCTGACCCCATACATGACCACCCTGGAAGGATGCCCTTCTGACATGTTGTTCCAGGGCAGCAAGGGTGGGTGGAATACCTGCACTGAAGTCTTCCTCACATACATCATTCTTGCTTAGTTCACTTTGCTGTGTGTGCTGGTGCAATCATAGAGGAGGACCAAATATCCCTGGATGACTTGCATTGCCTCTTCTGGAATTTCAGTTGGTGCATCAGCCAGTCTGCAGTGCATTGGTGAGCTCTGGGGTAGTGTTCCAGGTAAGTTGCCCGGGCACTTCTCTTACCAGGTTCTACAAAAGAGGACAGTGTCAAACCCAGAGAGGGCATGAAACATTGGAAGTGCGTGCCATGCTCGGACCTAGAGATGAAGCAATCTCATGAGTGGCTAAGAAATGGAGGCTTTTGCATGTCCTGAAGGCTATCCACAGTTTGTCTTCATTTAACAGTGACATAGATGGCTTCACTACCAGAACTACCACACTGTATCTACTGTTTGAACAAGAATCTGATGGTGGTTGTGCTAAGCAGCATGACATGCAAGTAACATCAAGTGAGTATCTGTCTCTTCGTGTGTAAATGGCTGTTCATCTATCACCACTAGCACATTGCCTCTACCTTCAGCAAAGGAGTCAATAACTGCCCCAGCAAGGAAATGGAGGAGCTACAATTTGTTGCTATCTACACACAAGAAACTGCCAATTTCTTGGAATAGTTGCTGAATTGACAGTATGCCTTCTGACCCCTTTTCCTTGTTTCACTCTGGCTGTGGATGTCATTGAGTCAGGACTTTAGTTGTCCCACACAAAGTCAAGACTGATCAATGTTGAAGCTGTCCTTGGATGTAAGGGATGAAAACTTGGTTTGCACATTCCTCATATATCTTGGCTGTACCAGGTTTCTTCATCTGCACAACCACAGCTCCATCAAGAACCTTGGCAGTGACATTGGGTGCATCTGATTGTTTCCTTGGCTTTGATGGCACTGGGGTTATGACTGATGTTATGAACAGCTGGCCACATATTGTTGGAAGGGAAACAACCGGGTCCATGTGGAAGTGTTGGAACACACTGTTATCCATTTCTGTTCATAGGAGATACTGAGGCCCAGGTTGAAGAGTTGCTCTGCCTGCTCTTTCTTTTGAATTTGCACATGTAGCAACATGCCAATGTGGATGGGAAGAGGAGTTTCTTGTGCAGTGCTATGCCTGATGGATGACCATTCTTAAAATTTTGCAGATGAGGTTTTTAGATGAAGTTTCTTGGGGTTTGGAAATTTAACTTGCTTGGAGCTTTTGATTGTGCTTAATAGCATTAAACTTCAAAACTTGAGACAGTAATAAGATTGGCACAGAATTCTCTTGGCATCTCATTTTGTATGAGCCATCAAACAGTCTCCCATTATCAAGCATGTAAAGCATATGCCAGATGCATAGCATCACTGTCACTGTCGAAGTCATAAGCTTTGCCTAGTGCTGCCCCAATGTCCTCATCAAATGCTAGCAGAACATCATGTCCCTTGGTGTGTGACCTCATGTCTGGAATCTTAGCCAGTTGCTGCTCTTTTAGCCTTGTGTGTTTACTCTTTTATCAAGAACAACCCCTATTTGTTAAGGTCTTGACTTGTAGAGATTTGCAAGATCTATAAGCTTGAATACTGGTGCAAATCTGTCTCCAGCCTGGTTTCTTCAGTGTACATAAGTTCATTAAAGGCAATTCCAACTAGCTCATGCTCATGGTCTGTGGCTCGCTCTGCATGTCCCTTGGCCTTCCGAGCATGATTGTACAAGGATGTCAAGCATTTGGTATGGTATGTGGTTTCCAGTGCAACCATGTCACATACTTAGGCTAAGGCCCCACCGAATCCGGCGCGGCGCGTCGCGTGCGTGCAAACACGGCTATCCGTCTTCAAGCGTCTCCGTCTTCTGAGAGTGTGGCCCAACCAGACAAACGAGTGACGGTTATAAGACGGACAATTCAAACTTCACCAGTAGTTGCTGTTATGAAGGGAGAGCGCAAGGTTTTCCTCTGTCTCGGTGCTGTCAACCAAATTAGAGGCGTTGAACAGTAGGAAAATCTGGACTTATGACATAACTTTAAATGAGGAAAGAGTGAATATGCAAAACTCTTTCATAAGTTACGATAGCGTCCAAACAAGTTTTTTTAAAATATTGTCGGATGCCGCGGAAAATCTTTGACTTAGTTCACGAGGGCATTATATCTCGAATATCAAAATTTGATACCAATTACAGAAGATCCGTATCAACGTAAGAAACTTGTAGTAACTCTGAGGGAAGGATTACTGATTTCGAAATTAAAGTTGCACTTTATTTTATTTAATACAAAAATTAAGATACGTAGAATTGTGTGTGAACTGAACACTTTGATACAGGAATTCTGAAACAAAGATATTTACATAAATGTATCCATTAGAATATGATAAAAAAAATACTTTAATCCTTTATTTTTATCACAAATCATCACATTTGATTATAACTCAAAGTTGGGCAGGTGGTTCAAATGCAGGTTGTTGTAGGTCTACCACAATTTCTTCCTTCATGCGGAAGACGCACGTCCACGCGCGGCTAAAAACAAAATGTTTTGTTCCTTGTGCGTCTAGTCCGGTAACGCACCTGACGCCACGCACGCTCATGCGCCGTGTGGGGCCACTCGTGTTTGAACTATGACAGTTGATCGAAACGCACAAAACGCGTAGCCGTGTTTGGACGCACGCGACACGCCGCGCCGGATTCGGTGGGGCCTTAGCCTTAGCCTGGCTAATGGATCATTGTCTACAACCAGTGCTGCACATTCCCTGACATTTTTGTTCATCTGTAAGGTTGATCTTCATGAAGGTTGTCTGTGCCCAGCTCTCCACAGAAGAAGCAAGTTTCTTTTGAAGACTCTTTTGTCCAAGAGTGTGATCTCGTACATTTGCTTGATACAGTGTCACTCGTAAGAGAGGTAGGATGGGCTCTCTTCTGCCCTTTGGAATATTGTAGTTTTTTTGGAGCATACGCCTTTGGTGTCACTTGGCCTCGTGAGCAACTAAAGCACCCTCGAGGACTTGACCTTCATTAATTCTTTCCAACTGTACATGTCTGGGCAGCCTTCAAAGTTCATTAAACTCACCAATTCGTACCAGTGTTGTGTAGCCGCTTCCTGCATAACTTCATTTTGACTTTCCTGGACGTAAAACACACACGTCCCAGTAAATATCAGATGGCTTCTTTGGTGTACTTGCCACACAGGGACCAACAAGTTGAAATGGCTTTGACATGACTCATGTTCATGTGTGGCTCAGCATAAAGTAATTTCACTGCTTTCTTAGTGTACCAATATCACTGTAGTTTTATCACCATCCGCACCACTTGAATGACCAAAACCTTCTGCAAAGACGAGCATAAATACCACCAGTAGCAAACGAAGTATACAGCATTTTCAATAATAATAATAATAATAATAATAATAATAATAATAATAATAATAATAATAATAATAATAAGGTAGCAGGCTGTAATCTGGAACCCCACACTGTAAAGTAACCAGCCTCTGAAGGAAGAAAGTAATAATAAGAATAATAATTATAACATTGTTAAAGGTTTTTTTTTTATATATATTCATCCTTATTATACTGCACAAAATAATCATCATTTCTGGAGGACGAAGACAATCCGAAAGGAAATGTCTCCAAACCAGTGGCAGAACAGACATAATTTCAAGTACCACAATATCTGAAAATGATCAAGACAATTTAGTCTACATGTTTGCCAGTTTTCATTCTTTTATCACAAAATGAACAAGTGACCTGAAATTTTGAGCTATGGCCCCTGACTCGATCAATTTAGCAGATCACGAAAACAATAACCGAGTTCCAATCTTCATTAGGTTTATTTTCCACGACAAAATTAGTTTTAAGTTGAATTCTCGCATCCTCTCTCTCTCTCTCTCTCATTTTAAGTATGGAGGGAATGTGTTTACTGTGTCTGGGTAAACAGATGTAAGGCTGATAAAAATGACATTTTTTTTTTTTAAATTTTTCAGAGAATTGTTTTGTCTACTCAGAGCCTTATTCCTCACTATCAATATATCAGCTAAAACATATTTTGATAAGGTTACATAGATACAGAAGACGTCGAGAAAACTGACTTTCTTCCTTTCTACTCCTTTTCAAATGGGAAACAAAACAGAAGATAAAAGTTTATCAGCACCGGAGACGCCATCAATCGTTTGGCATGAGAGGGTGAAGTTCTTTTTCTTCATTCCCTGTCGTTGGCTCTCTCTCTCTCTCTCTCTAAAAAAGAAAGAAAAAGTCAAATAAAGTCTGAGAGCAATCCAAGACACAGGAAAATAAGTCTCCCCCTCTCCAGCAAGTAATGAAATAGGAAGGAATTCATCTTTAGACAAATAAATAGAGGGGGACGTCTAATGGACTCTGGGGAAGACTTGTAAGGTCTTACATAGTTTGGGAAGGGTTTGTTTCTTTCGTCAAATACATTTGACGACTTTCCCTGGCGCACTGAAATTTGTGTCTGTCGAAGTAACAGTAATTAAATATTTTCTTATTGTAGGTACTACAAGCAGTCCTTGAATAAGATAAAAAAAAAAAATTGTAACCAAAACTTTTTCCTTCACTAAACTTCATGTAAGTATTTTGTGCCGTCACAATGACACATTAATGGTCACAAATTGGGCCACATTACTGTATACTTTGCCCTGTATACTGTATATTGTTTCCCTCTGTAGCGTTTTAATCATGTCATAATCTACAATATGATCTTGAGCCTATTAAACGCAGTTAACTGATGTTCTTTCACAATAGCGTGCATGTGTCTTTTGATCTAACATTTGTTCGTTATCATTATTTGCTCAAAATTCAGATTTCCTCTTTCGTTTTATTACGAGATCTTGTTATCAGTCAGTCTAGTCTGAATTAATATCTTATTCTACAAATGAATGCAGTATAAACTAATTTTAGCTAGTATTCTTAGGTTGTACGGAAGAAAGGAAATTTGTTTTTACTCATCTAATTCAAGAATTTTTTTTTTTTTTTTTTTTTTTTTTTTTTTTTTTTTTTAAGTTCAGGCCGATAACCTCTCGCACTTGTGGACAAGACGACGAGGGCATTTGAAGAAGATTGTAATAAGGAAATTCTGAACTCAAATGTTGATGTTCAATGATGATGTTCAATGTATATATATATATATATATATATATATATATATATATATATATATATATATATGTAATGAAAGTCCAAAATCATGTAAGATGTGTATTGAAAAATTCTTATATGACCGGAGCTTTCGTCTACTTGATCACCCCGTCATATAAGAATTTTCTAATATACATCTTACATGATTTTGGACTTTCATTACTTCAAATATTCCAATCATGTTAGGTGTTTATATATATATATATATATATATATATATATATATATATATATATGTATATATATATATATATATATATATATATATTATATATATAATATATATATCTATATATATATATATACTATATATATATATATATATATATATATATATATATATATATATATATATATTATACCTATATTAAATAGATGCTGATAAATGCTGTCCAACAAATGTCTTTCCAACATAGAAAGCTATAATATTATCCCTTGAAATATCACCATCGCAAAGATAATTGTTCGCCTTGACATTAAACATAACCTGTGGTTGCATCGCACTGTCAGAATCCCAACACTGACAAATGTTATCCATAACTGAATTGCAAATCCCAGAGGCTCTGGCCATAGTCAGGAATGAATTGGACCCCGGTGAAGCTTCGTCTTATTGATGACAAATTGTATCAATGAAGCATTAACCCAAAGAGAAATACTGCAAATACGAATCACTACGCTTAATTAAGGTTTGGTGTTACTCACAAAAAGAGGAGGTGTTAAATTAAAATTTTGATCACAAGCCGTCGAGCTCAGTTTTGCCATAACAGGATATTGTAAAAAGATCAAAAGACTTTCGACTGAATGACAGAATGCGTTAAAGGAGCTTCCGAGGCAGAGGTTTTATCAACCCACCCTGAGGTTGTGAAACAACCCCACAAGTTAACTGCATCGTAAAACAAATTTGGAAGGCCAAGGAGCAACACAGCTGTCAAGATGCAACAGTTGCAAAAGTTGTTACTTAGTTCAGGGAGAGCAGCTGTATATGTTAAGTGAAACTGGGATGTAATATACATATATACGTAACATACGTACATATATAGGAATATAATTGAATCTTGTTTTGTCAAGTCAAATAATGGAAATGTAAATTTAAGACTTGGTTTATTTAAACTCGAAACCTTCATAATGTAAATAGTTGTAGATAGATATAAACAACAAAATTGATATATTCAGTTTTTACATGTTTTGGACTATATGGATACGTTGTAGTTTCTGTTAGGGTTAAATCTATGTTTAAATTTGTGACCGTGTGATATCCGTTAATCCTGGATTATATCTTTGATTTTTACCCTTTTGACAATTAACCATAAGGTATTCTTGATCTTTTTGTTTACCTGGTAACTTTCTTTCCAATTGCATTTCATTCGTTCCTTGACAATGTCTTAGTAAAGACGAAAGTGCTTGGAGTTATGCCTATTATTTTCCTGTGGTACTCGCTTACTTAGATAAACTAGTTTTGTATAACCTCTACAACCGCTCCCCCTTAACTGAATAACAGCTTTTCCAACTGTTGCGTTTAAACTAACAGCCCGTCGCCTCTGGCCCTTTTAAACCCGTTTTACGATTCAGTTAACTTCGTAGAGTTATTTAATAATCTCAGGATGGGTTGTCGCTCAAACTCCTCCCTCGGATATAAACATCAAAATATCTGACAAAAATATCCACTTCAAAGTTTTTCGTTTCACTTCCGTAAAGTGACACCAACTCATTCAGGGGGTGGTTCCCCCTCCTCCTCCTCCTCCTCCTCCTCCTCCTTCTCAGGGATTTTCTTTCTCACCATAGCAATCTCTCCCTCGTCGGACAAATATGCTGAAGGGAATGATGGAAAAAGTGCTTTTGCGCATTTTGAAAGCGTAGAGAATGCATATATGGACGTTGTTTTTCCCTTGAAGTTTTGTGCGTATTCATGAATATGTATGGCCTTTCCTTAATTTTAAATCTTGAGCGTGTTGTTTTTTCTTCCGTTTTTTTGCGGGACTAGTTTGCTTACTTGTTTACATGTAAAAGTGAATCTGCGTTTGTCTAGAATAAAAAAAATGTGACCATTGAATTTAAGAGAAATGTATCTGTACAAAGACTCAAAAGAAACATCCTCATAAGAAAAATTTGTTTTTAAACGTGTTTATATAGACACGGGTATTTCCAGGAGAATTAGGACAATCCCCTTAAGTTCCAAGAATGATACGCACTACCCTCTCGCTAACTGGTAATCAATGGCATTATAACAGTCACGGGAAAGTTTCGAATTTGCCTCAATACTTTTTTAGTAAAAGGCTAGGCCCCCGCCAATAACTATGGAAACTGCTGCCTTACAGTCGTACTTTTTTAGTCAAAGGCGAGGCCCACCGCCAATAACTCTGGTTGATGACAGCAAAGGCATGCGGTCCTAAAAAACCCCTTAGCCAAGCTATAAACCATGCCTGATGATGCCTTTGACAGAAGGCAGTGGAGAAGGACATCAGCAACCGACCCCTTAATGTAGGGATAACGGTGGGAAAAGAAGAAGAAGAGAGAGAAGGTTTAGAGCAGTGCCTAGGAATGTGCCACAGATATCGATTGCAGTTTATTTGCTAGAAATGGAATATTTCCGAATACTTTATGATACATTATTATACACAAATGTTAGTGTGAAGTCCTCTTGTTGTTCAGGGCCTGTTTATATCACTCGCTGTTGACGCTCTCTCTCGAGACTACCCTCAAGAAATATCACGAATTCCAAGGTTACTCTCCCTTGCAGATCTTGTCATTTGCTATTCTATCAAATGCCCTTTACTCCCTACGCCATAGTTTTCTATGATTTTGTCTTTGATTAATATGCATTTTCAACTTTTCGCTAATATCAACTCTTCATTTTAATTTTGAAATGGAAAAGACAGGGAAGACTGCTGTGGTGAGCCTGTTGCTTTAGTCCACATTTTTTAGCACAATAACTATAGAAGCCAACATCATTATTTCTTACAGCTGAAGATTATTCATGAAAAAAAAAAAACACACAATAAAGCATAATCTCAAAACTGCCTTCATCTTCTACAGATTACTTCTCTACTTGTTTCTTTTTTGTCTTTCCGTTTAATACTCCTCTGATGTCATGTTAACAATGTTCATTACAGAATTTCAGCGACCTTTTCAAAGGACCCTTATTTTCTGCCTCTTATTTTCAACTCTTTTGTTTGTTTGTCATTCCAGTCGAAATGTGGCGATATAAAAAAGGATCAGGTGAAAGCTCAAGGAGAGAGTCACAACATTCAACCAAAACGATTTCTAATTTTATAAGTTATGCAAGAAGGATGTTTAGTTTTCGACCTTGGAGGTCCTTTGAAGAAGTTCATGTATTTTCATACACTGCGGCGACTAATTTCCATCCACACAGATCATAATAACAGTCATTTTCCTTTCTGTGTCACACAGCATTGAAACTGGAACGCAGAAAAGCTTCATCACGTATTATATCATCGATACAGATAGATAATTGGAAGGCCAAAGTTCAGGTGGAAAGATAAATTATTGGATGACATGAAGGAAAAGGGTCTAAGAGAACAAGATGTACAGGACAAAGGAAGATGGAGAAGGCTGACTAGAAACAGCGACCCCATATAGAAATGGGAAAAGCTGAAGGCAAAGAAGAAGATAGATAGATAATTGGTTTTGGAGTCCAAAAGTTTTTATTACTGGATTAAAAAATGGCATTTCTGTATTACAACTGGAATCATGACCATTTACCCCCAAGAATCCATCATTGCGCCAATAAGTGCTTATTAGGAAAATTTGTGAAAATGAGTAAAACTGCAATTATATCAGCCAGGAGTAATCGGCTGTATGTAACACGACATAAAATACATTCGAAGTCAAAATTGTTTTGATGGTCCTAAACTGTTATGAAACCCAACTAAAAGGACTCCTCTCTTTTGCGACGCCGTAAGACGATCTTTTCAAATGCATCGACATCGGATTTTTCATCCAATAAATTTCTAAAACCTCTTTCTTTTCCGTGTCGCCATTTTTTTTATGATCGTAGCTTTGCTCACGTTGATTAATTTTACTATGTGGATTTCATAACTTGTCTCCTTTACCGAACTAGGAACAATTGGGCACATGGCCATCATTTGACCTAATTTATGTAATAGAGTAGGTTTCCAATCCGTACCACTTACCCCGTTCCCTTTCCCCTTCATCCCCTTACCCTCTGTATCTTATGTGGTAAATAACTCTTTGGGATTATCATACATCATTTCATGGACTCAATCACCTTGGAATGTATTAATGAAAATGCCTTTCTTTCCTGTGACTAATAATTCTATACAAATGTTTGTGCATAGTTTAGTGGGGCGTATTTTTATGTTTAGTGGGGATGTGTTTAAGTTTATTGTAGGTGTTTTAATTGAGGGGGAGTGGGTGTTTAGTTTTAGTGGAGGGGAGCGTAAATGTGACAGTCACCACAATAACATCTGGATAAAATAGACAGTCACCACAGTAATACCTGGATATAAGTAATAGTCAGCACAGTAATACCTGGATAAAATAGATAGTCATACACAGTTATACCTGGATAAAAGTGATAGTCAACACAGTAATACCTGGATAAAGGGACAGATCAACACGTAATGTCTGGATGAAATAAACAGTCACCACAGTAGTAGCTGGATAAAATGGACGTCACCACAGTAAAACCTCGATAATTGAGACAGACAGCACAACAATTCTTGGATAAAGAGACAGACAGTATACAGTAATACCTGGACAAATGGGACAGTCAGCACAGTAATACCTGGATAAAGTCAGCTGAGTAGCATTTGGATAAAAAGGTATAGTTACCACAGTAATTCCAGATAAAAGGGAAAGTCAGTATAGTATACCTGGAAAAAGGGGGGCAGTCATACCAGGATGAAAGAGACAGTCACCACAGTAATACCTGAAAAAGGGCAGTCATACCAGGATGAAAGAGACAGTCACCCACAGCAATACCTGAAAAAAGGGGAAAGTCACCACAGAAATATATAGATAAATAGTAAAGTTCGCAAAGTAATTTTCAGATAAAAGGGACAGTTAGTACAGTGATTTCTGGATAAAAGGGAGTCACCACAGTAATACCTGGATAAATGGGACGGAAAGTACAGTAATATTTGGAGAAAAGAGACAATCATTACAGTAATTCCTGGATCAAAGGGATAATCAGTACAATGAGGTGCAGGCAAATTTTACCGAGTTCTCTAGAGTTTTCCCGGGCAGTGCAGGGTTATATGTATATTTGTAATATTGGTAACACCTTTTTTGGATACACTTGGTCACCACAAAGCCTCAAGCTCCAAGTGCAAGAAATATGAAGAAATTATGATGTCCAGTAGTGGTAAACGAAACCACGATACCATACTCACGAGAAGGTCACATTGTCGACCTGATCACGAGAGGGATAAAAGTCTATTGCCTCTCGTATAAACATACCTGTCATAATCAGACAATGTATTTATTATGAGCTGGAAACAGACCCATCCTCCAAAATCGCAGCCAACTGGCAATCGTTTTTATTGCTTTTAGACTGAAATATATACGTAGAATCTACTGATCATTTTTACCAGATACATATGTAATTGCAATAGCCACAATGTCCTCTTAACTTCTCGACGCGATACCATTCCCTTTTCACTTCTGTTGTGCGTAACCTGGATGACAGAGATACAAAGGTAACATGACAGAAAATCGCACATCTTGTAACTGACCCCAGTTCTACTATGCCTATTTATCTTCAAAACAGGCACAAAATCTGAGGCCTTCAAACTGTTACCATTCATCTCTCTCTGTCTCTCTCTCTGTCTCTCTCTCTCCTCCTACTCCTCCGACCGGAAGATGCAGAGATCTCGAAGATACTACCTGTAATAATATCTGGAACAATTACGAAATTGATGTGTTGTCCTTTAGTGAGGCTACTTTATTATCTATGTTCTGTCTCCGTGGTGAATGTACAGTGGTATCCCTGTGCCTTGAGGAGCAGAGAGAGAGAGAGAGAGAGAGAGAGAGAGAGAAGAGAGAGAGAGAGAGAGGGGGGGGGGGGGGAGGGCGGCTAGATTGCGATCTCGTATAGGGAAATCCATGGGGCGCTCTTGCTCTGATACCAACACAGAACCAAGCACAGAAATTGAATCTTGATGGGGCACTGGCACTGTTATCTCAACAGGGCAGTCTTATAATCAAATTCGAAATTGTCTCAACATCCGGGATGGACGCGAGCGTGGCACTGGTCATGGAACACATGTGGCACTGGATTGTGTTTGTGTCACATGTGGATCTCCAGGTGGGAGATGGGCATTGTGTGTGTGCTGACCCTGGTAATAAGTCAGAGCCAGACCTAGGGGTTAGCTTTGTGAGGTGCCCAATGTAGAACAATACGTCACTGAGCCCTTTCATATAATTCATTCCTGCAGAAAATACCGCTCATAATTCAAAGCCAAGAGGTAGTCTGGGAAACAGGTGGGAATGACTGACACTCGATTTTTCATTCATTGTGTTCGCCACAAATAAAGACGAAAACTGAAAGGTCATTCAGAGAGGAAGGTCATCCCAAATTAATATCTTGATGAACTGGAATCGGTCAACATAAAGCCGATTTCGCTTGTTCCAGGTTGCATGGAACTTCACAGGCTTTTCCAGCTGTCTTGTTTTCTTACTTTCAGACAGTAGTTAAGCAATATATTAAAACGGCTCATTATTCAGATGGCAATTCTACACTTTTTCTTTTTGATTGATAACCATAAGAATATCAATCATTCCTTCTGTTTTCCGTATCTCCATTAAATATATTTTCAGGGCTCTTAAGTAAGCGTGATTTATTCACAAGCAAAATGCTTCCTGTAATCCACAAAACTTTAGGTTTCAAATCGTAAAGTCGTCCAAAATCGCTGTATGCCATCAACATCTGAACAACGTAGTCATTTAGCTCATTATCCAAAACTCATTAATCAAAAACTATAGAAGTTATCAAAAGAAAGGATATAACATAATCGCTTTGACTGACGTACTTAATCTTATGGCGAAGCGAATGAAGAACAGCAAATGTAAGCAGAAGAGTCGAACAGAAAGCAGAACTGATAAAAAATATAACTTTTCTTATTATCTTTTCGGGGCAATTTATGCAACTTCAAGATGAGTTTCAAAGAATGGTCCCACTAAGAAACTGTTTTCGTCTAATTTCAACTTTTAATTATCTCTTTTTTTTTTTTTTCATTAATCACTTTAAAACGACTACAATAAAGTTCAACCATAAGGCTTCAAAATGGTTAAAGAAAGAAAGAAAGAAAAAACTTGCATGCTGCCATTAAAATTAAATTCACAGAAAGTAACGACAGGAAACCATAACTAAGAATAATCTGTAGCTAAAAGCCCGAGACCTTTTGGTGGAATATAGGAAAATTCTTTCCAAGTTTTTCCTTTTGTTTTACTGTGCTAAAGATGCTATTGATTGCGATGACTTAAATACCATTTTATTTTTGGTTTATAACTTTTCCAATTTAAGGAATTATTTTTCATCTGATTTTAACCAGCTATTCTGGCTCTATTTTTGTTGCTCATATTAACTGAACATATCATGATACTTCCTCCGCTTCGCTCTAAGGTACAACAGCTGGAATCAATTGCAATAAAATGCTCACCATCTGAGAGACAATTCACCTCTAATTTCATTTATGAAGACTATTTCCCTACAGCAGGGTTACATGAAGTTGACGGTTCCGGTAAATGAGTTTTTTCTTTTGCATAATGGTCTATTGTTTATGTTTCGAAATTGTCAAGCAAACTCGTAATGATTAACTTTTAAGAAGACACCAAAACCTGTTACAAGGCTGACAAGTAACTTTACAGGGACCATCAAAGAAAAAAAAAAACGCATTTAAGCAAAACGGGGCTCCTGAGAGATACATTCCCTGAAGCAGACGGGATTTGACGGGACCAAAATATCAGAGGTCATTTGGCGGCATCGTTCATGAGAAGGAGCCTTTGTTGAATATCTTAACTGAACCCTCGTTCTGTCCTCTACCGCTTTTTTTTTTTTTTTGTTTTTTTTTTTAAACAAGTGAATTTTTTATCGCAATTCGTTTTTTTTTTCGAGTGTTTCACTGAACATATAACAGTTGTAAGATTTAAATGACTTTCATATTGCAGTTTGGGAGTTTGTTTGCATGCAAACAGCATTCTTTAATATTCTGCCAGGAAACCTTGTTGATGATGAGGCTTCTATCATATGTGTAATGGTGCCTTCACGCTAGAGTAAAACATGTCATATACATACGTCGGCAACTTATCGTATGCATATCACAAATAGGTTGAAAACAAGTTGACGACCGCAAGTGAAGAATGAACACTTTGCAAATACGGATAATCGTATGAAGCAATGATTGGAGCTACAAATAAGTTGATGACTTGCATTCGCCTTGATTGTTGTGTGTTCGTGATGAGTTTCCGACTTGGGTTTATGACATTGTTTTTAGGTGCGTCGACACGGTCGAACAAAGTCCGACGGGCAAACATCGTTACCAATTAACAATTGTCTGCCGGTCTTTGCCTTGTGAGCAGAGTAAAAGCAGTGGAATACAACCTCATCTGGTACCACTGTTTGTTGCCAGATCTACTTCCATCGTTTCAACGCTTATGACGTCATCCTGCTTCGCCTACGATATGGTAACAATGTTTGTCCGTCGGACATTGTTTGCCGTGTGGATGCACCTTTAGTATACTGTGGGCACAGCCAAACAGTAACATGTTATGAGAAGAAGGGTATCCGAACTTCAGCAAGATCTGAAACTGTCAAACATTCTTGAGCAAAATCAGTCCACACTGGTTGGTAAGGTCCTGGAGCCGTTGCAAATTAATTAAGAAGTCGAGTATTAGCGATCGCGTGTTGCATGGCCGAGTCTACTGATGAAGAGGAAGCAGAAAAGGAGAATAAGTAGTGAAAATGACTACGAGAGAGGGCAATGAAAGAGGCGGGTATGAAAATCACGATTGATCCAGAAGGACTAAAAAATTCTAATATGGCTAACCGCTCCCTACTCAGAGATCCTGCTTTCTATTGGGCGAGGTAAAAATCGTAATAAAGACACAAATATTCATTATAAAAAATAACCAGCTGAAAGATTTCAAGTGATAAGACGACACCATGTCACCGATAATCCCTTCCAGGTTTCACCTACTTGGTGCGAATGTCCAAACAGGTCATCTGTATGACAGTCGATGGTGTATGTTTGATAGTCACCGAGGCCAATCTGAATATGCAAATGTGATTCCAAAACCTGCCTTGAACATTTCATGATGCATCATAAAGGGTTGTTTAAAAGTAGGTCCGTTCAGTACATCTGTTTGCTTTATCGGGAAATGTTTAAGGCTTGAGAAGAATCGCATATTAAGTGTACTATATCGAAATCTAAAAGGTACACAGTTTATTTTTCGATAAATCATAAATGAGACTTCTGGAAGAAGAGTGCGAACCTACATTCTCTCTCTCTCTCTCTCTCACACACACACTCACACACACATACACAAAAACACACACACACACACACACACACACACACTATATATATATATATCAATATGTATATAACACACACACAATATATATATATATATAATATATATATATAATTATATATATATATACATATATATTAATATACAATATATATACACATATATATGAATATATATATATATATTATATATATATATTATATATATAGAATATATACATACATATATATAGAAATATATATGAATATATATATATCTATATATAATATATATATATATAATATATTATATATAATATATATATATGAAGGTCTCATGGTGGAAAGAAATTGATTAACCAAAATAGGATGTAAAACTGAAAATGCACATTTATCATTCATGAATGCATTTCTAAACTAAATTAAGTGTGCACGATATATCAATACAAATATTACTGTCCAGGCTGACCTGGTACATAAAAGATAATAAGTACACATATCGTGTGTAATTGGGACTGAAAACCCATGACTTTGTTCTGCTCCATGAACAAGTTTATTCATGTAATTCTGGTAATAAAATGACTTGAGTATTTTTTTTAGATACAGAATCATAGGACATTACTGAGAGGATAATATAGAATTTTGGTCTCAGGCCGAGCACTAGGATCCAAGAGGTCATTGAGAAACGAACGACAAAATGGGTTGAAACGTATCAGATGAGGAAAACCTGCTGTTTGCAATGATTCAATTGTTAGAAGAGGGTGGAAAGCAAGAAGGAAGAAAGAAACTATGAACGGAAGTACACTAAAAGGACTGAAAGGGTTGCAGCTGGGGTCCAAAGTTATCGCCTACGGGTGATAAGTTTATTGACTGTTAAACAACTCACATTACCTCCAGTTCGTGTATGCGCCTTTAACAGCGAATGCTAAAATGTATTAAAAGCAAATAATGCACAAGTGGAAAAATGCTAAACTTAGTTGAATCCTAGTTAATCTGCTCATATCCATGATTGGTTCCATGATAGTTATCACAGTACTGTTCAGAATTGCCAAATGTCGTATTATATAGTTCATAATGGCCTATTGTTGTGAACTATCGGCCAAGGGAATTGAACAAGTTCCATGTTATCGCTCACCCAAAGACAGTTTTGCCCTGCTGACAGAATTCCTGAACTGTCTCAAAATCGTCTCAGAGCAAAGCATCGTTACAGTTACCGAAAACATTGTTTCTCACCACAAAAAGGGAGTACATAAGTGTCGACCCTGTGGTAGGGCGTGAGAATACTGCCACCGTAGGTCCTGTGTGTCATAAAAGAGGACAGCTGCTGCCTTGCAGTCTTACTTTTGAGAAAAGGCTAGGCCCACCGCCAGAAACTGTGGAAACTGCTTTATTGCAAGTGGACTTTTTAGTCAAAGGAATTTATATTTGTGGCAAGTCGGAAAAAAGAACCTCCAAGAATTCCTTCATTGTGATTAAAGAGAGAAACAAAGAAATGAGAAAAGGGGAAAAGTAATGAGGCGATTAACAAGTTTCTAGGAAGGAAAGTTAGGCTACGATAATGCTCAGCGTCAGACGGACTACAAGATACGGCAGTTTTTGTTTTTTGGTGGCAAATGGATAGTGGGAACTCTATGTTATAAGTGAGGCATTACATGCATGGGACTACAGTCTCTCTCTATCTCTCTCTCTCTCTCTCTCTCTCTCTCTCTCTCTCTCTCTCCAATGTGGAACTCCTAGTGGAAACAAAATATGAAATCTTGTTATGACGAAAAAATACCCAGAGAAAGGCACAACTTTCAGAAATTATTCATTCAGCGAAGGCAAGAAAGCTTCATAATTGCTGAAACTAAAGAAAGCTGAAGAGTTAAGGAGAGCTAAAACACACACACACGAGAAAAGGCTTTCATGAATAAGACTGAACGTCCTTCACCTTCTTTTGAAAAGAAAAAAAAACCTGATCTATTTGTGTTCCATTATATTTATTGGGAAATGTGACAACGTGATGTTCTTAAAATTAACAAGTTTCTGAAGTCCAGGAGGGAACAGCAAAGATTGGTAAAGCTTTACTGGTCATGTTCCGTAAAGCGAGGGATAATAATAAGAATAATAATAATAATAATATAATAATAATAATAATAATAATAATAATAATAATAATGGTTGCAGGTTCACAATAATATACCATGTGAGTATATGGTCTTTAATGGATATTAAGAGCTTTCGAACCTTGAACTGTCTTACTTATGAAACGAATCCCTACCTTACATCTCCCCCTCTGCATAAATAAGTAATTCATTTGTAAACTCAAATGCCTCTCCATTCTCTTCCCTTCAATCGCCACACTTGATTTGTTAGTTCTTACTGGCGTCGAACAACGAGGTTATTGACGCGTCAATCGCCACTTTCACAGGTATCACCACAGTTGCGTCAGTTCCTTTGCAAATGCATTTATCTAATAATATGCGTCTCTTTGATCCCCCACATCTAACTAATATAAAGTGAAATGTTTGAAGTTTGTCAGCACGATAGTTTCAGAGATTGAACGAAATGTTAGTTCTTTTGATACAATAAATTCATTGTTCATTATAAAACCAGACACATTTCCCTGTTGTAAAAACATTTAATTTATACAGAAATTTTCTTTCAGTAAAAATTTTAACAATTAAGCAGAGAAGATCAGATGAATGCAAGGTTATTTGAACACTCTTGATGTTAAATATAATTACAAAATATACTCAATTTCTATATGTTCATAGAGCTTTCCTTCCTTGCATTGATTATGGAGAAAAATACTTTTTACGTCACATATATTAAAATATTTTATCAACATCTGTCTGTGCGAAATTCAATGCACTTTTTTAAAAATTCCATTTTTCCTTTTTCCCACTCATAGGCGACATTTCAATATACTGAATCTTAATAAATATATATAGATAGGTGACAACTTCAATATACTGAATTGAAGAAATATATATATATATATATATATATTATATATATATATATATATATATATAATATATATATATATATACAGAAACAATGTAAGTATGAAGATCATAGCAACATGCTTTTTTTCAGACAATCCTCAGCATCAGTTCTTAAATAAATGTTTTTATAAAATCTCGGCTTTTGTCAGGAAAGTTGGCCTATTTTAGCACTAAGCATTGAATGGCCTTTCCCCAATTCTAATTAATTCGCAATTTATTTTTTCAGTGCATATGAAGTTGAACATTTAATGTCCCTTGAGAATGTATTAATATATTCCACGAGTATAAACGTGACATATTCCTGACGAATTTATTTGTCTTACACAATTACTCTGTATTAACCACCCATCATTTTTGGGGTGGGGAAGTCAAGCTTTGATTTATTTTTTTTATAAAATATAGAAAAGTAAGAAAACAGTAAACAGGTAAATTTTTACTTCTAAATTCACAATTCTTTCGATTAATGCCAAATGATTTTCATTTCAATAGTTTATATATAATTTAAGCGAGATATCCACCTATCCACGAATAAATGAGCGTAGTACCGTGAGTTGAATACTATGAAAGTACAGAGGATTTTGAAAATGCAGATAAATATAAATTATCCATATCAGAACATCCTGGCAGACGCATAAAAGAAAACTAAGACTGACTAAGTTCCTACGAAATCAAAGTGAATTTTCCCTATATTATTTTCCTGAAGGTCGCTTTTTCAACAGAAATAAACCATTGGATGCTACAGCGTCACTTTGAACCCCAGCATCAAATAATGAATATATCAATCATGTCCTGATGAGATCTCAACCTCATCAGAAGAGAAGGTTTGAAACTAACATGCGATTTGGGGATGTCTTTTCAACGAAACAACATTCCCCATCTTAGGGGATATAACTCACCTCCAATGCTTATGACTATGGAGTAGATAGAGTTGCGAATTCATCATTATTCATATTGTCATTCACCTAATTCTTATGATTCAGAGGTTTGCGAATTAATATTATTATATTATTATTTGGACACGTAAATCCACAATAGTATGTCTCTTTGATTTTGTATTAAAATATAAATTTAAAAATCAAACAGATATATTATTGTGGATTTAATTTTCCATTTTATGACTCATGTGATTATGAGTTTTCTTTGATATTATTATTATTATTATTATTATTATTTTATTATTATTATTATTATTATTATTATTTATTATTATTATTATTATTCTCTGATATTGGTGTATTCAGGGTATGGTAAATTACTGATTTTTTTCTCTTATTTTTTATTTTACTTTCATACTTCCATAAGCAACTGACACCGGGAACATAACAGTAAATGAAACTTCTTCCCCACTGTAAATAAAAGGGGGTAAATAAAAGGGGATAAGAGTAACCTTGTGGTTTATGATAAAAACACGAAACCGAGAGGACGGCTGCTTCTTAAAAAAAAGAAAGGAAAAGAAAGAAAAAAAATAATAATAAACATTACGGTATTACTGCTACTAATGATAAGGTTTTTAACCAAAACGTGAACATTAAAGTAAAGAAAAAAAATGGTCATGGAAAATTTTTACGAAAGATTATGTCACAACTTGAACAAAACGGGATCATTAAAAATGAATTTAACTTCAGCAAACTTTAGGTCAATTTCTCTCAAAACGGAGACTCGCGCAGGTTATATCAGGAGGAAATTGGACTGGACTTGTGATCACGGCGGAGGTCAGAGTCGAATAAGATTAGCGGGGATTCCTTCTACAGACCCTCGATCCTCCCGAAGGACTCCAGGAGCTAGGTCGGGACCTGGAGACTTTCGCCAGAACAGCAACGGAGAAGAGGAGCAATCCTTCGGAGCCGAGCCGTGAAGCCCCTTCCGGAGTCTTCCCTGGAATGAAGACGTTGTTGGCGCCAGGAGCGAACGCCTATAGATCCCGAATCCAGCGTCATTTTGAAAAACTAAGTTTAGAGACAGCGAGAGTCTCCGGGTATAACGCTTCATTCATCATGATCGCGAATTACTGCTTTTTGCTACTAGTACTGTGTTTCTTGTGCTGTGACCTGTATGCTTCTATCTGTGAGGACTGTGTAACATTGTTTGGTTCTCAACGGATTAATGTTGGCGTACAGGACATAATAACATCTTATGGTATGGCGGATTCTCGGACTCCTGAAATCTTTGAGGAACAACCCAGCAGCATTGACGCGCCTCGCTTTGCTCTCGTCATCCCTGGGATGGCATTGCTGGCGGGCTTGGCGCTCGCTGCTTTCTGTTGTTACCAGATTAAAGGAACCCGAGTTGACGACCTGGAAGAAATCGTTTTAATGGAAGACAGCATGGACACGAATGGTAGTGAAGATAGTGACGACAGTGAGGATGACGAAGACCTGGACAATGATGACGATCTGACACCGAAATTGACGACGAGGAAGACAGCCTGGAATGGAAGATCTAGAAGATAGTGATCTGGACAATGATGACGACTTGCACCCCGAAATTGAAGAACCCGAAATTGAAGAACACCTCTGGAAAGAAGCTGAGCAGGAAATCGAATTGCTTCGAAAACAACTAATGGAGAAAGATTTACTTCTTGAAAAGAAAGAAAACGAGGGAAAGGATATGAAAAGTAATTTTGAAAAGGAAATAAATGAAAGAGACAGAAAAATTGTTAACCTCCTCCAACAAGGCTGAACAGCTCAGAGGTGAAAGGCTGCAATTTGATCAAGATTTAAGGCAAGCTTTAGATCAATTAGAAGAAACTGAAAAGATACTGAAAGAGCAGAAATGAGAATTGACGTCTCTGGAGTGTCATCTACAAGAGAAAGACCGCTTGCTTATGAGGAGAGACGAGGACGAGAGCGAGATGGGACGGCTCTTCCAGCAGGAGATGGCTGGAAAAGAAAGAGAGCTGGAGGCCACCTTACTGAAATTAAAGGAAAGTGAAAACACTAATGAGTTACTCGATATGGAGAACGAAGAGTTCTGTACGATGAATGAAGAGTTGAGGAAAGTTTTAGCAGTGAAAGAGAAGGAAGTCAACCATCTTAAAGAATCCCTCGCCCTTAAAACTAAGGAAATGGAGTACCAACGTGAAATAATGAAGAGACGATTGGAGGAAGCTGAAGATGATAACTCGACTCTCCAAGAAAAACTGAGGCTCGCTGAAGTGGAAAATGTAAGGATTCAGGAGGATGTCCTGAAGATGCAGGACCAGCATCAAATCTACAGTCACTTCTGAGCCAAGCAGAGTCCGAGTTTACCTTAACAAAAGAAGTTTTAAAAGCTGAGAGGAAACGTAATGAGATTTTAAGAGATGAGCTTCAAGCGATGAAAAACTGGGTGGCCGAACTAGGAGGAGAAAATGCAAAGACTAAAGAAGAATTAGAGGAAAAGGCACTGGAAATAATGTCGCTGGAGAAATCGTTAGAACAGAAGGAAACCATTCTGCGGGATGCTCTCTATCACGGGAAAGAGATGGAGAGCTTGTTAGAAGGAGCAAATGAAAGAGAGAAAGACATGGAGGCTTCCCTAACGACCTTAGAAGCAGAGCTCCAGAAGAGGAACCTTCGAATAGAAGAGTTCCTCACAAAAGAAGAACAGACAAGGTGTGAACAACAGGAATTCGAGGATAAACTAGACATAGCTCTCCATTATGCAACGGAGCTGCAGACGTTGCTAAAGGAAGCAGAAAAAAGGGAGAGGACGATAAAAATTGATTTAGAAGAACAGATGAATAAAAACCATCTGTTAGCTAAGGAGAAAGAAGATGGAGAGATTAAAATAAGAAGGCAACATCAGGAGAGACTGAGGCAACAGGAAAAAGAAGCAGAAAAGCAGCGTGAACGACTGGAGGAACTCCAGGAAGACTTGGAAAGCGCTCTGCGTCAAGGACAGTGCCTGGAACGCTTGCTGGAATGTAAAGAAGAAGAACCTCATCTCTTGTTGAAGAAGAAAGAGAGTGAAGCTCAACTGGAAGTGCAGCGACTTCTCAAAGGACTGTGAATGCTGAAAGAAAAGATTCAGCAGCAGCCTGGAGGAAAATAGGATGAGAGACGAAAAGCGTCTCGGGAGAAGCTAAGAACACAGGAGGGAGCTTTTGAGGGAGCACGACAAACTACCTGTTGATGATCTTCTCCCATGGGACTGCTCAGAGGAATTTCCAGCTAGAACACATTGCGCTGGAACACGGAGATGAAATGATTGAAGAAGGGAAGCAAGAGAAGTGCACAGGAGGAATAATAGGAAGGAAAGACACAGGGAGTGAGGAAAACCCCTGTGAGAAGGCCCGTGAGACAGAGGAGAAACAACGGAAGAAGTACTTGAACGCCCAGCGGGAAAAGAGTGAGGATTACGAGAAACAATGGGAGGGCCTCAAGCACATTGTGGAAGATGTTCTTCATGGAGATAAATAAAGATCTTCAGGATATTCATCTTTCACTGAGGTGGAAGGCAAGGCAATGGCTGCTGAGTTCCCCCAACTCGTCAGCCAAGACACTGTCTCAATGAACGAACAAACTCACCTGGTGAGAGTCAAAGGAAGAATTTTCTGGAGGTGAGGAGGAAAAGCTCTCAGTATGAGAGCGAAAAGCTATTTGGAGATAAGAGAAAAACTCTCAGCTCTGAGCTTGAGAGCCAACAGCAGTTTAGAGGTTGGAGGAAGAGCTCTCAGTTTGAGAGCCAACAGCTGTTCGGAGGATGGAGGATGAAGCTCTCAGTTTGAGAGTCAAAAGCTGTTCAAAGAACCAAAAGGCCATCAGAAGGCAAAAGTTCAATGCCTTTCATATATGCAAAATATGGGTTATGCAATGCATAATGGGTTGAATACTTGCATATCCTACTGTGGCAACCCCTGGCGTGGCTAAAAACCCGTAAGTTCAATGCCTTTCATATATGCAAAAAAAAAAAAAAAAAAAATATGGCCTATGCAATGCATAATGAATACTTGCATATACTACTGTGGCAACCTCTGGCGCGGCCTAAAAACCCGTAAGTTCAATGCCTTTCATATATGCAAAATAAGCCTATGCAATGCATAATGGGTTCAATACTTGCACACACTCCTGTGGCAACCTCTGGCGCGGCCTAAAAACCCGTAAGTTCAATGCCTTTCATATATGCAAAATATGTCCTATGCAATGCATAATGATACTTGCATATACTACTGTGGCAACCTCTGGCGCGGTGTAAAAACCCGTAAGTTCAATGCCTTTCATATATGCAAAATATGGCCTATGCAATGCATAATGGGTTCAATACTTGCATATACTCCTGTGGCAACCTCTGGCGCGGCCTAAAAACCCGTAAGTTCAATGCCTTTCATATATGCAAAATATGGCCTATGCAATGCATAATGGGTTCAATACTTGCATATCCTACTGTGGCAACCTCTGGCGCGGCCTAAAAACCCGTAAGTTCAATGCCTTTCATATATGCAAAATATGGCCTATGCAATGCATAATGAATACTTGCATATACTACTGTGCAACCTCTGGCGCGGCCTAAAAACCCGTAAAGTTAAAAAAAAAATGCCTTTCATATATGCAAAATATGGCCTATGCAATGCATAGTGGGTTCAATACTTGCATATCCTACTGTGGCAACCTCTGGCGCGCCCTAAAACCCGTAAGTTCAATGCCTTTCATATATGCAAAATATGGCCTATGCAATGCATAATGAATACTTGCATATACTACTGTGGCAACCTCTGGCGTGGCGTAAAAACCCGTAAGTTCAATGCCTTTCATATATGCAAAATATGGCCTATGCAATGCATAATGGGTTCAATACTTGCATATCCTACTGTGGCAACCTCTGGCGTGGCCTAAAAACCCGTAAGTTCAATGCCTTTCATATATGCAAAATATGGCCTATGCAATGCATAATGAATACTTGCATATACTACTGTGGCAACCTCTGGCGCAGCCTAAAAACCCGTAAGTTCAATGCCTTTCATATGCAAAATATGGCCTATGCAATGCATAATGGGTTCAATACTTGCATATACTCCTGTGGCAACCTCTGGCGCGGCCTAAAAAACCCGTAAGTTCAATGCCTTTATATATGCAAAATATGGCCTATGCAATGCATAATGAATACTTGCATATACTACTGTGGCAACCTCTGGCGCGGCCTAAAAACCCAAAAGTTCAATGCCTTTCATATATGCAAAATATGGCCTATGCAATGCATAATGGGTTCAATACTTGCATATACTCCCTGTGGCAACCTCTGGCGCGGCCTAATACCCATAAGTTCAATGCCTTTCATATATTGCAAAATGTGGCCTATGCAATGTATATTGGGTTCAATACTTGCTATCCTGCTGTGGCAACCTCTGGCGCAGCCTAAAAACCCGTAAGTTCAATGCCTTTCATATATGCAAAATATGGCCTATGCAATGCATAATGAATACTTGCATACACTACTGTGGCAACCTCTGGCGTGGCCTAAAAACCCGTAAGTTCAATGCCTTTCATATATGCAAAATATGGCCTATGCAATGCATAATGGGTTCAATACTTGCATATACTCCTGTGGCAACCTCTGGCGCGGCCTAAAAACCCGTAAGTTCAATGCCTTTCATATATGCAAAATATGGCCTATGCAATGCATAATGAATACTTGCATATACTACTGTGGCAACCTCTGGCGCGGCCTAAAAACCCGTAAGTTCAATGCCTTTCATATATGCAAAATATGGCCTATGCAATGCATAATGGGTTCAATACTTGCATATACTCCTGTGGCAACCTCTGGCGCGGCCTAAAAACCCGTAAGTTCAATGCCTTCATAAATGCAAAATATGGCCTTTGCAATGCATAATGGGTTCAATACTTGCATATCCTACTGTGGCAACCTCTGGCGCGGCCTAAAAACCTGTAAGTTCAATGCCTTTCATATATGCAAAATATGGCCTATGCAATGCATAATGAATACTTGCATATACTATTGTGGCAACCTCTGGCGCGGCCTAAAACCCGTAAGTTCAATGCCTTTCATATATGCAAAATATGGCTATGCAATGCATAATGGGTTGAATACTTGCATATCCTACTGTGGCAACCTCTGGCGCGGCCTAAAAACCCGTAAGTTCAATGCCTTTCATATATGCAAAATATGGCCTATGCAATGCATAATGAATACTTGCATATACTACTGTGGCAACCTCTGGCGCGGCCTAAAAACCCGTAAGTTCAATGCCTTTCATATATGCAAAATATGGCCTATGCAATGCATAATGGGTTCAATACTTGCATATACTCCTGTGGCAACCTCTGGCGCGGCCTAAAAACCCGTAAGTTCAATGCCTTCATATGCAAAATGTGGCCTATGCAATGTATATTGGGTTCAATACTTGCATATCCTGCTGTGGCAACCTCTGGCGCGGCCTAAAAACCCGTAAGTTCAACGCTTCATATATGCAAAAATATGGCCTATGCAATGCATAAGAATACTTGCATACACTACTGTGGCAACCTCTGGCGCGGCCTAAAAACCCGTAAGTTCAATGCCTTTCATATATGCAAAATATGGCCTATGCCAATGCATAATGGTTCAATACTTGCATATACTCCTGTGGCAACCTCTGGCGCGGCCTAAAAACCCGTAAGTCAATGCCTTTCATATAAGCAAAAATATGGCCTATGCAATGCATAATGAATACTTGCATATACTACTGTGGCAACCTCTGGCGTGGCCTAAAAACCCGTAAGTTCAATGCCTTTCATATATGCAAAATATGGCCTATGCAATGCATAATGTTCAATACTTGCATATACTCCTGTGGCAACCTCTGGCGCGGCATAAAAACCCGTAAGTTTCAATGCCTTTCATATATGCAAAAATATGGCCTTTGCAATGCATAATGGTGTTCAATACTTGCATATCCTACTGTGGCAACCTTCTGGCGCGGCCTAAAAACCAAAAACCCGTAAGTTCAATGCCTTTCATATATGCAAAATATGGCCTATGCAATGCATAATGAATACTTGCATTTACTATTGTGGCAACCTCTGGCGCGGCCTAAAAAACCCGTAAGTTCAATGCGTTTCATAAATGCAAAATATGGCCTATGCAATGCATAATGGGAATTGAATACTTGCATATCCTACTGTGGCACCTCTGGCGCGGCCTAAAACCCGTAAGTTCAATGCCTTTTTTATTTATGCAAATATGGCCTATGCAACGCATAATGAATACTTGCATATACTACTGTGGCAACCTCTGGCGCGGCCTAAAAAAAACCCGTCAAGTTCAATGCCTTTCATATATGCAAAATATGGCCTATGCAATGCGCAATGCATAATGGGTTCAATACTTGCATATACTCCTGTGGCAACCTCTGGCGCAGCCTAAAAACCCATAAGTTCAATGCCTTTCTATATAGCAAAATATGGCCTATGCATGCATAATGTGGGTTCAATACTTGCATATGCTCCTTGTGGCAACCTCTGGCGCGGCCTAAAAACCCGTAAGTTCAATGCCTTTCATATATGCAAAATATGGCCTATGCAATGCATAATGAATACTTGCATATACTACTGTGGCAACCTCTGGCGCGGCCTAAAAACCCAAAGTTCATGCCTTTCATATATGCAAAATATGGGTTATGCAATGCATAATCAATACTTGCATATACTACTGTGGCAACCTCTGGTGTGGCGTAAAAACCCGTAAGTTCATGCTTTCATATATGCAAAATATGGCCTATGCAATGCATAAGGGGTTCAATACTTGATTATCCTACTGTGGTAACCTCTGGCGCGGCCTAAAAACCCGTAACGTAAGTTAAATGCCTTTTATTATGCAAAATATGGCCTATGCAATGCATAATGAATACTTGCATATACTACTGTGGCAACCTCTGGCGCAGCCTAAAAACCCGTAAGTTCAATGCCTTTCATATATGCAAAATATGGCCTATGCAATGCATAATGGGTTCAATACTTGCATATACTCCTGTGGCAACCTCTGGCGCGGCCTAAAAACCCGTAAGTTCAATGCCTTTCATATATGCAAAATATGGCCTATGCAATGCATAATGAATACTTTGCATATACTACTGTGGCAACCTCTGGCGCGGCCTAAAAACCCCGTAAGTTCAATGCGTTTCATATATGCAAAATATGGCCCCTATGCAATGCATAATGGGGTTTCAATACTAGCATATACTCCTGTGGCAACCTCTGGCTGCGGCCTAAAAACCTGTAAGCCTTTCAATGCCTTTCATATATGCAAAATGTGGCCCTATGCAATGTATATTGGGTTCAATACTTGCATATCCTGCTGTGGCAAACCTCTGGCGCGGCCTAAAAACCCGTAAGTTCAATGCCTTTCATATATGCAAAAATATGGACTATTCAATGCATAATGAATACTTGCATACACTACTGAGGCAACCTCTGGCGCGGCCTAAAAAACCGTAAGTTTTTCAATGCCTTTCATATATGCAAAATATGCCTATGCAATGCATAATGGGTTCAATACTTGCATATACTCCTGTGGCAAACCTCTGGCGCGGCAAAATAAAAAACCGTAAGTTTCAATGCCTTTCAATATATGCTAAAATATGGGCTATGCAATGCATAATGAATACTTGCATATACTACTGTGGCAACCTCTGGCGCGGCCTAAAAACCCGTAAGTTCAATGCCTTTCATATATGCAAAATATGGCCTATGCAATGCATAATGGGTTCAATACTTGCATATACTCCTGTGGCAACCTCTGGCGCGGCCTAAAAACCCATAAGTTCAATGCCTTTCATATATGCAAAATATGGGCTATGCAATGCATAATGGGTTCAATACTTGCATATTCTACAGTGGCAACCTCTGGCGCGGCCTAAAAACCCGTAAGTTCAATGCCTTTCATATATGCAAAATATGGCCTATGCAATGCATAATGAATACTTGCATATACTATTGTGGCAACCTCTGGCGCGGCCTAAAAACCCGTAAGTTCAATGCCTTTCATATATGCAAAATATGGCCTATGCAATGCATAATGGGTTCAATACTTGCATATCCTACTGTGGCAACCTCTGGCACGGCCTAAAAACCTGTAAGTTCAATGCCTTTCATATATGCAAAATATGGCCTATGCAATGCATAATGAATACTTGCATATACTACTGTGGCAACCTCTGGCGCGGCCTAAAAACCTGTAAGTTCAATGCCTTTCATATATGCAAAATATGGCCTATGCAATGCATAATGGATTCAATACTAGCTATCACCTGTGGCAACCTATGGCCGGCCTAAAAACCCGTAAGTTCAATGCCTTTCATATATGCAAAATGTGGCCTATGCAATGTATATTTTGGTTCAATACTTGCAATATCCTGCCCTGTGGCAACCTCTGGCGCGGCCTAAAAACCCGTAAGTTCAATGCCTTTCATATATGCAAAATATGGCCTATGCAATGCATAATGAATACTTGCATATACTACTGTGGCAACCTCTGGCGCGGCCTAAAACCCGTAAGTTCAATGCCTTTCATATATGCAAAATATGGCATGCAATGCATAATGGGTTCAATACTTGCATATACTCCTGTGGCAACCTCTGGCGCGGCCTAAAAACCCGTAAGTTCAATGCCTTTCATATATGCAAAATATGGCCTATGCAATGCATAATGAATACTTGCATATACTACTGTGGCAACCTCTGGCGCGGCCTAAAAACCCGTAAGTTCAATGCCTTTCATATATGCAAAATATGGCCTATGCAATGCATAATGGGTTCAATACTTGCATATACCTGTGGCAACCTCTGGCGCGGCCTAAAAACCCGTAAGTTCAATGCCTTTCATATATGCAAAATATGGCCTATGCAATGCATAATGGGTTCAATACTTGCATATACTACGTGGTGGCAACCTCTAGTCGCCCCAAAAACCTAAAACCCGTACGTTCAATGCCTTTCATATATGGAAAATATGGCCCTATGCAATGCATAATGATACTGCATTTACTATTGTGGCAACCTCTGGTGCGGCCTAAAAACCCGTAAGTTCAATGCCTTTCATATACGCAAAATATGCCTATGCAATGCATAATGGGTGAATACTTGCATATCCTACTGTGGCAACCTCTGGCGCGGCCTACCGTAAGTTCAATGCCTTTCATATATGCAAAATATGGCCTATGCAATGCATATGGGTTCAATACTGATATTAATCCTGTGGCAACCTCTGGCGCAGCCTAAAAACCCGTAAGTTCAATGCCTTTCATATATGCAAAATATGGCCTATGCAATGCATAATGGGTTCAATACTTGCATATACTCCTGTGGCAACCTCTGGCGCGGCCTAAAAACCCGTAAGTTCAATGCCTTTCATATATGCAAAATATGGCCTATGCAATGCATAATGAATACTTGCATATACTACTGTGGCAAAATACCCCTCGCGGCCTAAAAACCCGAAAGTTCAATGCCTTTCATATATGCAAAAAAAAAATATGGGTTATGCAATGCATAATGAATACTTGCATATACTACTGTGGCAACCTCTGGCGCGGCCTAAAACCTGTAAGTTCAACCGCCTTCATATGCAAAATATGGCCTATGCAATGCATAATGGGTTCAATACTTACATATACTCCTGTGGCAACCTCTGGCGCGGCCTAAAAAACCTGTAAGTTCAATGCCTTTCATATATGCCAAAATATGGCCTATGCAATGCATAATGGGTTCAATACTTACATATACTCCTGTGGCAACCATCTGGCGCGCCTAAAAACTGTAAGTACAATGCCTTTCATATAGCAAAATAGGCCTATTCAATGCATAAATGGGTTCAATACTTGCATATCCTACTGTTGCAACCTCTGGCGCGGCCTAAAAACCTGTAAGTTCAATGCTTTTCATATATGCAAAATATGGCCTATGCAATGCATAATGAATATTGCATATACTACTGTGGCAACCTCTGGCGCCGGCCTAAAAAACTGTAGTCATGCCTTTCATATACGCCAAAAATATGGCCTATGCAATGCATAAGGTTGTTCAATACTTGCATATACTCTGTGGCCAACCTCTGCGGCGTAAAAACCCGTAAGTTCAATGCCTTTCATATATGCAAAATATGGCCTATGCAATGCATAATGGGTTCAATACTTGCATATCCTACTGTGGCAACCTCTGGCGCGGCCTAAAAACCCGTAAGTTCAATGCCTTTCATATATGCAAAATATGGCCTATGCAATGCATAATGAATACTTGCATATACTATTGTGGCAACCTCTGGCGCGGCCTAAAAACCCGTAAGTTCAATGCCTTTCATATATGCAAAATATGGCCTATGCAATGCATAATGGGTTCAATCTTGCATATCCTACTGTGGCAACCTCGGCGCGGCCTAAAAACCTTAAGTCAATGCCTTTCATATATGCAAAATATGGGCTATGCAATGCATAATGAATACTTGCATATACTACTATGGCAACCTCTGGCGCGGCCTAAAAACCTGAAAGTTCAATGCCTTTCATATATGCAAAATATGGGCTATGCAATGCATAATGAATACTTGCATATACTACTGTGGCAACCTCTGGCGCGGCCTAAAAACCTGTAAGTTCAATGCCTTTCATATATGCAAAATATGGCCTATGCAATGCATAATGGGTTCAATACTTGCATATACTCCTGTGGCAACCTCTGGCGCGGCCTAAAAACCCGTAAGTTCAATGCCTTTCATATATGCAAAATATGGCCTATGCAATGCATAATGGGTTCAATACTTGCATATCCTACTGTGGCAACCTCTGGCATGGCCTAAAAACCTGTAAGTTCAATGCCTTTCATATATGCAAAATATGGCCTATGCAATGCATAATGAATACTTGCATATACTACTGTGGCAACCTCTGGCGCGGCCTAAAAACCCGTAAGTTCAATGCCTTTCATATATGCAAAATATGGCCTATGCAATGCATAATGGGTTCAATACTTGCATATACTACTGTGGCAACCTCTGGCGCGGCCTAAAAACCTGTAAGTTCAATGCCTTTCATATATGCAAAATATGGCCTATGCAATGCATAATGGGTTCAATACTTGCATATCCTACTGTGGCAACCTCTGGCACGGCCTAAAAACCCGTAAGTTCAATGCCTTTCATATATGCAAAATATGGCCTATGCAATGCATAATGAATACTTATATATACTAATGTGGCAACTACTGGCGCTGCTTAAAAACCTGTAAGTTCAATGCCTTTCATATATGCAAAATATGGCCTATGCAATGCATAATGAATACTTGCATTTACTATTGTGGCAACCTCTTGCGCGGACTAAAAACCCGTAAGTTCAATGCCTTTCATATATGCAAAATATGGCCTATGCAATGCATAATGGGTTCAATACTTGCATATACTCCTGTGGCAACCTCTGGCGCGGCCTAAAAACCCGTAAGTTCAATGCCTTTCATATATGCAAAATATGGCCTATGCAATGCATAATGAATACTTGCATATACTACTGTGGCAACCTCTGGCGCGGCCTAAAAACCCGTAAGTTCAATGCCTTTCATATATGCAAGATATGGGCTATGCAATACATAATGGGTTGAATACTTGCATATACTACTGTGGCAACCTCTGGCGTGGCCTAAAAACCCGTAAGTTCAAAGCCTTTCATATATGCAAAATATGGCCTATGCAATGCATAATGGGTTCAATACTTGCATATACTACTGTGGCAACCTCTGGCGCGGCCTGAAAACCCGTAAGTTCAATGACTTTCATATATGCCAAAATATGGCCTATGCAATGCATAATGAATACTTACATATCCTACTGTGGCAACCTCTGGCGCGGCCTAAAAACCCGTAAGTTCAATGCCTTTCATATATGCAAAATATGGCCTATGCAATGCATAATGGGTTCAATACTTGCATATCCTACTGTGGCAACCTCTGGCGCGGCCTAAAAACCCGTAAGTTCAATGCCTTACATATATGCAAAATATGGCCTATGCAATGCATAATGAATACTTGCATATACTACTGTGGCAACCTCTGGCGCGGCCTAAAAATCCGTAAGTTCAATGCCTTTCATATATGCAAAATATGGGCTATGCAATGCATAATGAATACTTGCATATACTACTGTGGCAACCTCTGGCGCGGCCTAAAAACCCGTAAGTTCAATGCCTTTCATATATGCAAAATATGGCCTATGCAATGCATAATGGGTTGAATACTTGCATATCCTACTGTGGCAACCTCTGGCGCGGCCTAAAAACCCGTAAGTTCAATGCCTTTCATATATGCAAAATATGGCCTATGCAATGCATAATGAATACTTGCATATACTACTGTTGGCAACCTCTGCGCGGCCTAAAAAACCCTAAGTTTAATGCCTTTCATATAGCAAAATATGCTTATGCAATGCATAAGGGTTCAATACTTGCATATATCCTGTGGCAACCTCTGCGCAGCCTAAAAACCCGTAAGTTCAATGCCTTCATATATGCAAAATATGGCCTATGCAATGCATATGGGTTCAATACTTGCATATGCTCCTGTGGCAACCTCGGCGCGGCCTAAAAACCCGTAAGTTCAATGCCTTTCATATATGCAAAATATGGCCTATGCAATGCATAATGAATACTTTGCATATACTACTGTGGGCAACCTCTGGCGCGGCCCTAAAAACCCGAAGTTCAATGCTTTCATATATGCAAAATATGGCCTATGCAATGCATAATGAATACTTGCATATACTACTGTGGCAACCTCTGGCGCGGCCTAAAAACCTGTAAGTTCAATGCCTTTCATATATGCAAAATATGGCCTATGCAATGTATAATGGTTCAATACTTCATATACTCCTGTGGCAACCTCTGGCGCGGCCTAAAAACCCGTAAGTACAATGCCTTTCATATATGCAAAATATGGCCTATTTCAATGCATAATGGGTTTCAATTACTTGCATATCCTACTGTGGCACCTCTGGCGCGGCCTAAAAACCTGCTAAGTTCAATGCCTTTCATAAATGCAAATATGGCTAATGCAATGCATAATGAATACTTGCATATACTACTGTGGCACCTCTGGCGCGGCCTAAAAAACCGTAAGTTCAGTGCCTTTCATATATGCAAAATATGGCCTATGCAATGCATAATGGGTTCAATACTTGCATATACTCCTGGCAAAAACCTCTGGCGCGGCCTAAAAACCCGTAAGTTCAATGCTTTCATATACGCAAAATATGGCTATGCAATGCCATAATGGGTTCAATACTTGCATATCCTACTGTGGCAACCTCTGCGCGGCCTAAAAACCCGTAAGTTCAATGCCTTTCATATCTGCAAAATATGGCCTATGCAATGCATAATGAATACTTGCCATTTACTATTGTGGCAACCTCTGGCGCGGCCTAAAAACCCGTAAGTTCAATGCCTTTCATATATGCAAAATATGGCCTATGCAATGCATAATGGGTTCAATACTTGTATATCCTACTGTGGCAACCTCTGCGCGGCCTTAAAAACCCTTAAGTTCAATGCCTTTCATATATGCAAAATATGGCCTATGCAATGCATAATTGAATACTTGCATATACTACTATGGCATCCTCTGGCGCGGCCTAAAAACCTGAAAGTTCAATGCCTTTCATATATGCAAAATATGGGTTATGCAATGCATAATGAATACTTGCAAATACTACTGTGGCAACCTCTGGCGCGGCCTAAAAACCTGTAAGTTCAATGCCTTTCATATATGCAAAATATGGCCTATGCAATGCATAATGGGTTCAATACTTGCATATACTCCTGTGGCAACCTCTGGCGCGGCCTAAAAACCCAGTAAGTTCAATGCCTTTCATATATGCAAAATATGGCCTATGCAATGCATAATGGGTTCAATACTTGCATATCCTACTGTGGCAACCTCTGGCGCGGCCTAAAAACCTGTAAGTTCAATGCCTTTCATATATGCAAAATATGGCCTATGCAATGCATAATGAATACTTGCATATACTACTGTGGCAACCTCTGGCGCGGCCTAAAAACCCGTAAGTTCAATGCCTTTCATATATGCAAAATATGGCTATGCAATGCATAATGGGTTCAATACTTGCATATACTCCTGTGGCAACCTCTGGCGCGGCCTAAAAACCCGTAAGTTCAATGCCTTTCATATATGCAAAATATGGCCTATGCAATGCATAATGGGTTCAATACTTGCATATCCTACTGTGGCAACCTCTGGCGCGGAATAAAAACCCGTAAGTTCAATGCCTTTCATATATGCAAAATATGGCCTATGCAATGCATAATGAATACTTGCATATACTATTGTGGCAACCTCTGGCGCGGCCTAAAAACCCGTAAGTTCAATGCCTTTCATATATGCAAAATATGGCCTATCAATGCATAATGTATTCAATACTTGCATATCCTACTGTGGCAACCTCTGGCACGGCCTAAAAACCCGTAAGTTCAATGCCTTTCATATATGCAAAATATGGCCTATGCAATGCATAATGAATACTTGCATATACTACTGTGGCAACCTCTGGCGCGGCCTAAAAACCAGTAAGTTCAATGCCTTTCATATATGCAAAATATGGCCTATGCAATGCATAATGAATACTTGCATTTACTATTGTGGCAACCTCTTGCGCGGCCTAAAAACCCGTAAGTTCAATGCCTTTCATATATGCAAAATATGGCCTATGCAATGCATAATGGGTTCAATACTTGCATATACTCCTGTGGCAACCTCTGGCGCGGCCTAAAAACCCGTAAGTTCAATGCCTTTCATATATGCAAAATATGGCCTATGCAATGCATAATGAATACTTGCATATACTACTGTGGCAACCTCTGGCGCGGCCTAAAAACCCGTAAGTTCAATGCCTTTCATATATGCAAAATATGGGCTATGCAATGCATAATGGGTTGAATACTTGCATATACTACTGTGGCAACCTCTGGCGTAGCCCTTAAAAAACCCGTAAGTTCAAAGCCTTTCATATATGCAAAATATGGCCTATGGAATGGGCATAATGGGTTCAATACTTGCATATACTACTTGAGGCAACCTCTGGCGCGGCCTGAAACCCGTAAGTTCCAATGCCTTTTCATATATGCAAAATTGGCCTATGCAATACATAATGAATACTTGGCATTTACTACTGTGGCAACCTCTGGCGCTTGCCTAAAAAACCCGTAAGTTCACTGCCTTTCTATATGCAAAATATGGCCTAGTGCAATGCATAATGGTTCAATACTTGCATATCCTACTGTGGGCAACCTCTGGCCGCGGACTAAAAACCCGTAATTCAATGCCTTTCATATATGCAAAATATATGGGCCTATGCAATGCATATTAATACTTGCATATACTATACTATGGCAACCTCTTGCGCGGCCCTAAAACCTGAAAGTTCATGCCTTTCATATATTGCAAAATATGGCCTATGCCAATGCATAATGAATTTGCATATACTACTCTGTGGCAACCTCTGGCGCGGCTAAAAACCTTGTCAGTTCAATGCCTTTCATATATGCAAATATGGCCTAAATGCCCAATGCATGAATTGGGTTTCCAAAGACCTTTGCATATACTCCGGTGGCAACCTCTTGGCGCGGCCTAAAAACCCGTAAGTTCAATGGCCTTTCATATATGCAAAATATGGGCCTATTCAAATGCATAAATGGGTTCAATAACTTGGGCATATTCCTAACTGTGGCAACCTCTTGGCGCGCGGCTAAAAACTGTAAGTTTCAATGTCTTTTCATATCTGCAAAAAAATATGGCCTAATGCCAATGCATAATGAATACTTGCTATACGGACCTTGGCAAAAACCTCTGGCGCCCCGGCCTAAACCCGTAAGTTCAATGCCTTTTCATATATGCAAAATAAATTGGCCTATGCAATGCATAAGGGGTTCAATACTTGCATATACGCCTGTGGCAACCTCTGGCGCGGCCTAAAAACCCGTAAGTTCAATGCCTTTTCATATATGCAAAATTATGGCCAGCTGCAATGCATAATGGGTTTCAATTACTTTGCATATCCTACTGTGGCAACCTCTGGCGCGGCCTAAAAACCCGTAAGGTTCAATGCCCTTTCATATATGCAAAATATGGCGTATG
>NC_087214.1:43348810-43378977 GCF_015104395.2 Macrobrachium nipponense
TTGAACTTACAGGATTTTAGGCCACACCCAGAGGTAGCCACAGGAGTATATGCAAGTATTGAACCCATTATGCATTGCATAGCCCATATTTTGCATATAGAAAGGCATTGAACTTACGGTTTTTTAGGCCGTGGCAGAGGTTGCCACAGTCGAATATGCAAGTATTGAACCATTATGCATTGCAAACCGATATTTTGCATATATGGAAGGCATTGAACTTACGGGTTTTTAGGCCCGCGTCAGAGGTTGCCACAGTAGGATATGTAAGTATTCAACCCATTATGCATTGCATAACCCATATTTTTTGCACATATGAAAAGGCATTGAACTTACGGGTTTTTAGGCCACGCCAGAGGTTGCCCACAGTAGTAAAATATGCGGGAAGGTATTCAACCCATTATGTATTGCATAGCCCATATCTTGCATATATGAAAGGCTTTGAACTTACGGGGTTTTAGGTCACGCCAGAGGTTGCCACAGTAGTATATGCTAGTATTGAACCCATTATGCATTGCATAGGCCATATTTTGCATATATGAAAGGCATTGAACTTACGGGTTTTTAGGCCGCACCAGAGGTTGCCACAGTAGGATATGCAAGTATTGAACCCATTATGCATTGCATAGGCCATATTTTCATAAATGAAAGGCATTGAAACTTATGGGTTTTTAGCCGTGCCTGAGGTTTGCCACAGTAGTATATGCAAGTATTCATTATGCATTGCATAGGCATTTTTTGCATATATGAAAGGCATTGAACTTACAGGTTTTTAGGCCGCGCCAGAGGTTGTCACAGGAGTATATGCAAGTATTGAACCCATTATGCATTGCATAGGCCATATTTTGCATATATGAAAGGCATTGAACTTACGGGTTTTTAGTCCGCGCCAGAGGTTGCCAGAATAGTATATGCAAGTATTCACTATGCATTGCATAGGCCATATTTTGCATATATGAAAGGCATTGAACTTACTGGATTTTAGGCTGCGCCAGAGGTTGCCACAGTAGTATATGCAAGTCTTCATTATGCATTGCAATAGGCCATTTATTTTGGATATGATGAAAAGGCAGTTTAGAACTGTTACGGGTTTTTTAGAACGCACCAGAGGTTGCCCCAGTAGTATATGTCAAGTATTCATTATGCATTGCATAGCCATATTTTGCATATATGAAAAGGCATTGAACTTACTGGGTTTTTATTTTTGGCCGCGCCAGAGGTTGCCATATATATGCAAGTATTCTTTATGCATTGCATAGGCCATATTTTGCATATATGAAAGGCATTGAACTTACGGTTTTCAGGCCACGCCAGAGGTTGCCACAGTAGTATATGCAAGTATTCATTATGCATCGCATAGGCCATAATTTTGCATATATGAAAGGCATTGAACTTACGGGTTTTTAGGCCACGCCAGAGGTTGCCACAGGAGTATATGCAAGTATTGAACCCACTATGCATTGCATAGCCCATATTTTGCATATATGAAAGGCATTGAACTTTCAGGTTTTTAGGCTGCGCCAGAGGTTGCCACAGTAGGATATGCAAGTATTGAACCCATTATGCATTGCATAACCCATATTTTGCATATATGAAAGGCATTGAACTCACAGGTTTTTAGGCCGCGCCAGAGGTTGCCACAGTAGTATATGCAAGTATTCATTATGCATTGCATAGGCCATATTTTGCATATATGAAAGGCATTGAACTTACGGGTTTTTAGGCCGTGCCAGAGGTTGCCACAGGAGTATATGCAAGTATTGAACCCATTATGCATTGCATAGGCCATATTTTGCATATATGAAAGGCATTGAACTTACGGGTTTTTATGCCGCGCCAGAGGTTGCCACAGTAGTATATGCAAGTATTCATTATGCATTGGATAGGCCATATTTTGCATATATGAAAGGCATTGAACTTACGGGTTTTTAGGTCACGCCAGAGGTTGCCACAGTTGGATATGCAAGTATTGAACCCATTATCCATTGCCATAGGCCATATTTTGCATATATGAAACAGGCATTGAACTTACGGGTTTTTAGGCCGCGACAGAGTTTGCCACAGGAGTATATGCAAGTATTGTAAACCCATATGCATTGCATAGGCAATATTTTGCATATATGAAAGGCATTGAAACTACGGGTTTTTACGCCGCTTGCGAGAGGTTGCCACAATAGTATATGCAAGTATTCATTATGGCATTGCATAGGCCAAATTTTGCATATATGAAAGGCATTGAACTTAAGGGGTTTTTACGGCCACGCCAGAGGTTGCCACAGTAGGATATTGCAAGTATTGCAACCCATTATGCATTGCATAGGCCATATTTTGCATATATGGAAGGCATTGAACTTACGGATTTTTAGGCGGCGCCAGAGGTTGCCACAGGAGTATATGCAAGTATTAAACCCATTATGAATTGCATATGCCATAATTTGCATATATGAAAGGCATTGAATTTACAGGTTTTTAGACCGTGCCACAGGTTGCCACAGTAGTATATGCAAGTATTCATTATGCATTGCATAGGCCATATTTTGCATATATGAAAGGCATTGAATTTACGGGTTTTTAGGCCGCGCCAGAGGTTGCCACAGGAGTATATGGAAGTATTGAACCCATTATGCATTTCATAGGCCATATTTTGCATATATGAAAGGCATTGAACTTACGGGTTTTTAGGCCGCGCCAGTGGTTGCCACAGTAGTATATGCAAGTATTCATTATGCATTGCATAGGGCATATTTTGCATATATGAAATGCATTAAATTTACTTGTTTTTAGGCCACGCCAGAGGTTGCCTCAGTAGGATATGCAAGTATTGAAAAACCCATTATGCATTGCATAGGATATATTTTGCATATATGAAAGGCATTGAACTTACGGGTTTTTTAGGCCGCGCCAGAGTTTGCCACAGGAGTATATGCAGTATTGAACCCATTATGCATTGCATAGGCCATATTTTGCATATATTGAAAGGCATTGAACTTTCGGGTTTTTACCGCCCCCGCGCCAGAGGTTTGCGACAGTGATATATGCAAGTATTTCATTATGCATTGCATAGGCCATATTTTGGATATATGAAAGGCATTGTTGAAACTTTCGGGTTTTTACGCCCGCGCCAGAGGTTGCGACAGTAGTATATGCAAGTATTCATTATGCATTGCATAGGCCATATTTTGCATATATGAAAGGCATTGAACTTACGGGTTTTTAGGTTACGCCAGAGGTTGCCACAGTAGGATATGCAAGTATTGAACCCATTATGCATTGCATAGGCCATATTTTGCATATATGAAAGGCATTGAACTTACGGGTTTTTAGGCCGCGCCCAGTAGGATATGCAAGTATTGAACCCATTATACATTGCATAGGCCATATTTTGCATATATGAAAGGCATTGAACTTACGGGTATTTAGGCCACGCCAGAGGTTGCCACAGTAGTATATGCAAGTATTCATTATGCATTGCATAGGCCATATTTTGCATATATGAAAGGCATTGAACTTACGGGTTTTTAGGCCGCACCAGAGGTTGCCACAGGAGTATATGCAAGTATTGAACCCATTATGCATTGCATAGGCCATATTTTGCATATATGAAAGGCATTGAACTTACGGGTTTTTAGGCCGCGCCAGAGGTTGCCACAGGAGTATATGCAAGTATTGAACCCATAATGCATTGCATAGGCCATATTTTGCATATATGAAAGGCATTGAACTTACGGGTTTTTACACCGCGCCAGAGGTTGCCACAGTAGTATATGCAAGTATTTATTATGCATTGCATAGGAAATGTTTTGCATATATGAAAGGCATTGAACTTACGGGTTTTTAGGCCGCGCCAGAGGTTGCCACAGGAGTATATGCAAGTATTGAACCCATTATGCATTGCATAGGCCATATTTTGCATATATGAAAGGCATTGAACTTACGGGTTTTTAGGCCGCGCCAGAGGTTGCCACATTAGTATATGCAAGTATTCATTATGCATTGTATTGGCCATATTTTGCATATATGAAAGGCATTGAACTTACGGGTTTTTAGGCCGCGCCAGAGGTTGCCACAGGAGTATATGCAAGTATTGAACCCATTATGCATTGCATAGCCATATTTTTGCATATATGAAAGGCATTGAACTTACGGGTTTTTAGGCCGCGCCAGAGGTTGCCACAGGAGTATATGCAAGTATTCATTATGCATTGCATAGGCAATATTTTGCATATATGAAAGGCATTGAACTTACGGGTTTTTAGGCCGCGCCAGAGGTTGCCACAGGAGTATATGCAAGTATTGAACCCATTATGCATTGCATAGGCCATATTTTGCATATATGAAAGGCATTGAACTTACGGGTTTTTACACCGCGCCAGAGGTTGCCACAGTAGTATATGCAAGTATTCATTATGCATTGCATAGGCAATATTTTGCATATATGAAAGGCATTGAACTTACGGGTTTTTAGGCCACGCCAGAGGTTGCCACAGGAGTATATGCAAGTATTGAACCCATTATGCATTGCATAGGCCATATTTTGCATATATGAAAGGCATTGAACTTACGGGTTTTTTAGTCCGCGCCAGAGGTTGCCACAGGAGTATATGCAAGTATTGAACCCATTATGCATTTGCATAGGCCATATTTTGCATATATGAAAGGCATTGAACTTACGGGTTTTTTACACCGCCAGAGGTTGCCACAGTAGTATATGCAAGTATTCATTATGCATTGCATAGGCCATATTTTTGCATATATGAAAGGCATTGACTTACGGGTTTTTAGGCCGCGCCAGAGGTTGCCACAGTAGATATGCAAGTATTGAACCCATTATGCATTTGCATAGGCCATAATTTTGCATATATTGAAAGGCATTGAACTTACGGGTTTTTAGGCCGCGCCAGAGGTTGCCAGAGGAGTATATGCAAGTATTGAACCCTTTATGCATTGCATAGGCCATTTTGCATATATGAAAGGCATTGAACTTAAGGGTTTTTAGGCCGCGAGGTTGCAGAGGTTGCCACGGAGTATATGCAATTATTCATTATGCATTGCATAGGCATATTTTTGCATATATGAAAGGCATTGAAACTACGGGGTTTTTAGGCCGCGCCAGAGGTTGCCACAGGAGTATATGCAAGTATTGAACCCATTATGCATTGCATAGGCCATATTTTGCATGTATGAAAAAGGCATTGAACTTACGGGTTTTTTACACCGCGCCAGAGGTTGCCACAGTAGTATATGCAGTATTCATTATGCATTGCATAGGCAAAAATATTTTGCATATATGAAAGGCATTGAAACTTAGGGGGTTTTGGGTTTTTTTAGGCGCGCCAGAGGTTGCCACAGGAGTATATGCAAGGTATTGAACCCATTATGTATTGCATAGGCCATATTTTGCCATATATGAAAGGGCATTGAACTTACGGGTTTTTTAGGCCACGCCAGAGGTTGCCACAGGAGTATATGCAAGTATTGAACCATTATTTGCATTGCACCTAGGCCATATTTTTGCATATATGAAAGGGCATTGAACTTACGTTTTTTACACCGCGCCAGAGGTTGCCACAAGTAGTATCTGCAAAGTATTCATTATCATTGCATAGGGCAAATATTTTGCATATTATGAAAGCATTGAACTTATTGGTTTTTAGGCCGCGCCCAGAGGTTGCCACAGGAGTATATGCAAGTATTGAAACCCATTATGCATTGCATAGGCCATATTTTGCATATATGAAAAGCATTTGAACTTACGGGTTTTTAGGGGCCACCAGAGTTGCCACAGTATATGCAAGTATTCATTATGCATTGCATAGGCCATATTTTGCATATATGAAAGGCATTGAACATTACGATTTTTTTAGGCCGCGCCAGAGGTTGCCACAGTAGGATATGCAAGTATTGAACCCATTATGCATTGCATAGGCCATATTTTGCATATATGAAAAGCATTGAACTTTTGCCTTCTGATGGCCTTTTGGTTTTTTGAATAGCTTTTGACTCTCAAACTGAGAGCTTCATCCTCTGGCCTCCGAACAGCTGATGGCTCTCAAGCTGAGAGCTCTTCCTCCAACCTCCAAACTGCTGTTGGCTCTCAAGCTCAGAGCTGAGAGTTGGTCCTCTTATCTCCAAATAGCTTTTCGCTCTCATACTGAGAGCTTTTCCTCCTACCTCCAGAAAATTCTTCCTTTGACTCTCACCAGGTGAGTTTGTTCATTCCTTGAGACAGTGTTTTGGCTGACGAGTTGGGGGAACTCAGCAGCCATTGCCTTCCTCCTCTGTGAAAGATGAATATCCTGAAGATCTTTATCTATCTCCATGAAGAACATCTTCCACAATGTGCTTGAGGCCCTCCCATTGTTTCTCGTAATCCTCACTCTTTTCCCGCTGGGCGTTCAAGTACTTCTTCCGTTGTTTCTCCTCTGTCTCACGGGCCTTCTCACAGGGGTTTTCCTCACTCCCTGTGTCTCTCCTTCCTATAATTCCTCCTGTGCACTTCTCTTGCTTCCCTTCTTCAATCATTTCATCTCCGTGTTCCAGCGCAATGTGTTCTAGCTGGAAATTCCTCTGAGCAGTCCCATGGAGAAGCATCATCAACATGTATTTGTCGTGCTCCCTCAAAGCCTCCTCCTGTGTTCTTAGCTTCTCCCTGAGACGCTTTTCGTCTCTCATCCTATTTTCCTCCTGCTGCTGAATCTTTTCTTTCAGCATATCACAGTCTTCGAGAAGTTGCTGCACTTCCAGCTGGGCTTCACTCTCCTTGTTCTTCAAAGAGATGAGGTCTTCTTCTTTACATTCCAGCAAGCGTTCCAGGCTCTGTCCTTGACGCAGAGCGCTTTCCAAGTCTTCCTGGAGTTCCTCCAGTCGTTCACGCTGCTTCTCTGCTTCTTTTTCCTGTTGCCTCAGTCTCTCCTGATGTTGCCTTCTTATTTCAATCTCTCCATCTTCTTTCTCCTTAGCTAACAGATGGTTTTTATTCATCTGTTCTTCTAAATCAATTTTTATCGTCCTCTCCCTTTTTTCTGCTTCCTTTAGCAACGTCTGCAGCTCCGTTGCATAATGGAGAGCTATGTCTAGTTTATCCTCGAATTCCTGTTGTTCACACCTTGTCTGTTCTTCTTTTGTGAGGAACTCTTCTATTCGAAGGTTCCTCTTCTGGAGCTCTGCTTCTAAGGTCGTTAGGGAAGCCTCCATGTCTTTCTCTCTTTCATTTGCTCCTTCTAACAAGCTCTCCATCTCTTTCCCGTGATAGAGAGCATCCTGCAGAATGGTTTCCTTATGTTCTAATGATTTCTCCAGCGACATTATTTCCAGCGCCTTTTCCTCTAATTCTTCTTTAGTCTTTTCATTTTCTCCTCCTAGTTCGGCCACCCAGTTTTTCATCGCTTGAAGCTCATCTCTTAAAATCTCATTACGTTTCCTCTCAGCTTTTAAAACTTCTTTTGTTAAAATAAACTCGGACTCTGCTTGGCTCAGAAGTGACTGGAGATTTTGATGCAGGTCCTGCATCTTCAGGACATCCTCCTGAATCCTTACATTTTCCACTTCAGCGAGCCTCAGTTTTTCTTGGAGAGTTGAGTTATCATCTTCAGCTTCCTCCAATCGTCTCTTCATTGTTTCACGTTGGTACTCCATTTCCTTAGTTTTAAGGGCGAGGGATTCTTTAAGATGGTCGACTTCCTTCTCTTTCATTGCTAAAACTTTCCTCAGCTCTTCATTCATCGTACAGAACTCTTCGTTCTCCATATCGAGTAATTCATTAGTGTTTTCACTTTCCTTTAATTTCAGTAAGGTGGCCTCCAGCTCTCTTTCTTTTCCAGCCATCTCCTGCTGGAAGAGCCGTCTCATCTCGCTCTCGTCCTCGTCTCTCCTCATAAGCAAGCGGCCTTTATCTTGTAGGTGACACTCCAGAGACGTCAATTTCTCATTCTGCTCTTTCTGTATCTTTTCAGTCTCTTCTAATTGATCTAAAGCTTGTCTTAAATCCTGATCAAATTGCAGCCTTTCACCTCTGAGTTGTTCACTTTCTTGGAGGAGGTTAACAATTTTCCTGTCTCTTTCACTTACACCCTTTTCAAAATTGCTTTTCATTTCCTTTCCCTCGTTTTCTTTCTTTTCAAGAAGTAAATCTTTTTCCATTAGTTGTTTTCGAAGCAATTCGATTTCCTGCTCAGCTTCTTTCCAGAGGTGTTCTTCAATTTCGGGTTCTTCAATTTCGGGGTGCAAGTCGTCATCATTGTCCAGATCACTATCTTCTAGATCTTCCAATTCCAGGCTGTCTTCCTCGTCGTCAATTTGGGTGTCCAGGTCGTCATCATTGTCCAGGTCTTCATCATCCTCACTATCTTCCGAGTCCATGCTGTCTTCCATTAAAACGATTTCTTCCAGGTCGTCAACTCGGGTTCCTTTAATCTGGTAACAACAGAAAGCAACGAGCGCCAAGCCCGCCAGCAATGCCATCCCAGGGAGGGCGAGAGCAAAGCGAGGCGCATCAATGCTGCTGGGTTGTTCCTCAAAGATTTCAGGAGTCCGAGAATCCGCCATATCATAAGATGTTATGATGTCCTGTACGCCAACATTAATCCGTTGAGAACCAAACAATGTTACACAGTCCTCGCAGATAGAAGCATACAGGTCACAGCACAAGAAACACAAAACTAGTAGCAAAAAGCAGTAATTCGCGATCATGATGAATGAAGCGTTATACCCGGAGACTCTCGCTGTCTCTAAACTTAGTTTTTCAAAATGACGCTGGATTCGGGATCTATAGGCGTTCGCTCCTGGCGCCAACAACGTCTTCATTCTAGGGAAGACTCCGGAAGGGGCTTCACGGCTCGGCTCCGAAGGATTGCTCCTCTTCTCCGTTGCTGTTCTGGCGAAAGTCTCCAGGTCCCCGACCAGCTCCTGGAGTCCTTCGGGAGGATCGAGGTCTGTAGAAGGAATCCCCGCTAATCTTATTCGACTCTTGACCTCCGCCGTGATCACAAGTCCAGTCCAATTTCCTCCTGATATAACCTGCGCGAGTCTCCGTTTTGAGAGAAATTGACCTAAAGTTTGCTGAAGTTAAATTCATTTTTAATGATCCCGTTTTGTTCAAGTTATGACATAATCTTTCGTAAAAATTTTCCATGACCATTTTTTTCCTTTACTTTAATGTTCACGTTTTGGTTAAAACCCTTATCATTAGTAGCAGTAATACCGTAATGATTATTATTATTATTGTTATTGTTATTATTAATTTTATTATTATTTTTTTTTTTTTTTTTTTTTTTTTTTTTTTTTTTTTTTTAAGAAGCAGCTGTCTCTCGTTTCGTGTTTTTATCATAAACCACAGGGTTACTCTTATCCCCTTTTATTTACCCCCTTTTTTTTTACAGTGGGGAAGAAGTTTCATTTACTGTAATGTTCCCGGTGTCAGTTTCTTATGGAAGTATGAAAGTAAAATGAAAAATAAGAGAAAAAAATCAGTAATTTACCATACCCTGAATACACCAATATCAGAGAATAATAATAATAATAATAATAATAATAATAATAATAATAATAATAATAATAATAATAATAATAATAATAATAATAATCCAAAGAAAACTCATAATCACATGAGTCAATAAAATGGAAAATTAAATCCACAATAATATATCTGTTTGATTTTTTAAATTTATGTTTTAAATAACAAAATCAAACAGACATACTATTGTGGATTTACGTGTCCAAATAATAATATAATAATATTAATTCGCAAACCTCTGAATCATAAGAATTAGGTGAATGACAATATGAATAATGATGAATTCGCAACTCTATCTACTCCATAGTCAAAGGCATTGGAGGTGAGTTATATCCCATAAGATGGAGAATGTTGTTTCGTTGAAAAGACATCCCCAAATCGCATGTTAGTTTTAAACCTTCTTTTCTGATGAGGTTGAGATCTCATCAGGACATGATTGATATATTCATTATTTGATGCTGGGGTTCAAAGTGACGCTGTAGCATCCAATGGTTTATTTCTGTTGAAAAGCGACTTCAGGAATAATATAGGGAAAATTCACTTTGATTTCGTAGAACAGTATATTATTTTATGCGTCTGCCAGGATGTTCTGTTATGAATAAGTATATTTATCTGCATTTTCAAAATCCTCTGTACTATCATAATATTCAACTTACGGTACTATGCTCATTTATTCGTGGATAGGTGGATATCTCGCTTAAATTATATATAAACTATTGAAATGAAAAAATCCTTTGGCATTAATCGAAAGAATTGTGAATTTAGAAGTAAAAATTTACCTGTTTACTGTTTTCTTACTTTTCTATATTTTATAAAAAAAAAAATAAATCAAAGCTTGACCTCCCCACCCCAAAAATGATGGGTGGTTAATACAGAGTAATTGTGTAAGACAAATAAATTCGTCAGGAATATGTCACGTTTATACTCGTGGAATATATTAATACATTCTCAAGGGAAATTAAATGCTCAACTTCATTTGCACTGAAAAATAAATTGCGAATTAATTAGAATTGGGGAAAGGCCATTCAATGCTTAGTGCTAAAATAGGCCAACTTTCCTGACAAAAGCCGAGATTTTTTTAAAACATTCAGTTAAGAACTGAGGCTGAGGATTTTCTGAAAAAAAGCATGTTGTCATGATCCTCATACTTACATTGTTTCTATATATATACTTATTCAAATTCAGTTTATTGAAATGGTCACCTATCTATATATATTTATTAAGATTCAGTATATTGAAATGGTCGCCTATGAGTGGAAAAATGAATTTTAAAAAAGTGCATTGAATTTCGCACAGACAGATGTTGATAAAATATTTTAATATATGTGACGTAAAAAGTATTTTTCTCCATAATCAATGCAAGGAAGGAAAGCTCTATGAACATATAGAAATTTAGTATATTTTGTAATTATATTTAACATCAAGAGTGTTCAAATAACCTTACATTCATCTGATCTTCTCTGCTTAATTGTTAAAGTTTTTACTGAAAGAAAATTTCTGTATAAATTAAAATGTTTTACAACAGGGATATGTGTCTGGTTTTATAATGAACAATGAATTATTGTATCAAAAGAACTAACATTCGTTCATCTGAACTATCGTGCTGACAAACTTTAAACATTTCACTTTATATTAGTTAGATGTGGGGGATCAAAGAGACGCATATTATTAGATAAATGCATTTGCAAAGGAACTGACGCAACTGTGGTGATACCTGTGAAAGTGGCGATTGACGGCGTCAATAACCTCGTTGTTGCGACGCCAGTAAGAACTAACAAATCAAGTGGCGATTGAAGGGAAGAGAATGGAGAGGCATTTTGAGTTTACAAATGAATTACTTATTTATGCTGAGGGGGGTGTAAGGTAGGGATTCGTTTCAAAAGTAAGACAGTACAAGGTTCGAAAGCTCTCAATATCCATTAAAGCCCATATACTCACATGGTATATTATTGTGGACCTGCAACCAATATTATTATTATTATTATTATTATTATTATTATTATTATTATTATTATTATTATTATTATTATTATTATTATTATTATTATTATTATTATTATTATTATTCCTCGCTTACGGAACGTGACAGTAAAGCTTTACCAATCTTTGCTGTTCCCTCCTGGACTTCAGAAACTTGTTAATTTTAAGAACATCAGGTTGTCACATTTCCCAATAAATCTAATGGAACACAAATAGATAGTTTTTTTTTTTCTTTTCAAAAGAAGATGAAGGACGTTCAACTTTATTCATGAAAACCTTTTTCGTCTTTTTTTTTTTTTTAAGCTGTCCCGAACTCTTCAGCTTTGTTATTTTAGCAAATTATGAAGATGATTTCTTGTCTTCGCAGAATGAATAACGTATGAAAGTTGCGCCCTGCTCTGGGTATTTTTCGTTATAGCAAGATTTAATATTTTGTTTCCACTGGGATTTCCACATTGGAGAATTAAGGAGAGAGAGAGAGAGAGAGAGAGAGAGAGAGAGAGAGAGAGAGAGAGAGACTGTAGTCATGCCTGCAATGCCTCACTTATAAACATAGAGTTCCACTCCATTTGCGCCAAAAACTGCCGTATCTTGTAGTCCGTCTGACGCTGAGCATTATCGTAGCCTAACTTTCCTTCCTAGAAACTTGTTAATCGCTTCATTACTTTTCCCCTTTTCTCATTTCTTTGTTTCAGTCTTTAATCACCAAGAAGGAATTCTTGGAGGCTCTTTTTTCCGACTTGCCACAAATATAAATTCCTTTTACTGAAAAGTCCACCTGCATGGCAGTAGTTTCCACAGTTATTGGCGGTGGGCCTGACCCCTTACTCAAAAGTAAGACTGCAAGGCAGCAGCTGTCCTCTTTTACGACACGCAGGACCTACGGTGGCAATATTCTCACGCCCCTACCACAGGGTCGACACTTATGTACGTCATTTTGTGGTGAGGAACAATGTTTCGGTAACTGTAACGATGCTTTGTTCTGAAACGAGTTTGAAACAGTTCAGGAATTCTGTGACCAGGGCAAAACTGGCTTTGGGTGAGCGATAACATGGAACTTGTTCAATTCCCTTGGCCGATACTTCACAACACTAGGCCATTATGAACTATATAATACATTTGGCAATTCTGAACAGACACAGTACTGTGATAACTATCATGGAACCAATCATGGATATGAGCAGATTAACTTGGATTAAACTAAGTTAAGCATTTTTCCACTTGTGCATTTATTGTCTTTAATACATTTTAGCATTCGCTGTTAGAGGCGAATACAACGAACTGGAGGTGATGTGAGTTGTTTAGCAGTCAATAAACTTATCACCCGTAGGGGGTAAGTGTCGTCAGTGCAGCGTAAGCATTACTTTGGACCCCAGCTGCAACCCCTTTCAGTCCTTTTAGTGTACTTCCGTTCATATTTTCTCTCTTCCTTCTTGCTTTCCACCCTCTTCTAACAATTGAATCAGTGCAACAGCGAGGTTTTCCTCATCTAACACGTTTCAAACCATTTTACCGTTAGTTTCTCAATGACCTCTTGGATCCTAGTGCTTGGCCTGAGACCAAAATTCTATATTATCTTCTCAGTAATATCTTATGATTCTGTATCTGAAATACTCAAGTCATTTTATTACCAGAATTACATAAATAAACTTGTTCATGGAGCAGAACAAAGTCATGGGTTTTCAGTTCCCAATTACACACGATATGTGTACTTATTATCTTTTATGTACCAGGTCAGCCTGGACAGTAATATCTGCATTAATACATCGTATACACTTAAATTAGTTTAGAAATGCATTCATGAATGATAAATGTGCATTTCAGTTTTACATCCTATTTTGGTTAATCAATTTTTTCCACTAAGAGACCTTTCATATATATATATGTATATATATATATATTATAATATATATATATATATATCATATATATATATATATATAATATATATTATATATATAATATATATAATATATATATATGATATTATATATATATATCATATATATATATATATATATATATAAATATGTGTGTGTGTGTGTGTGTTTGTGTATGTGTGAGAGAGAGAGAGAGACGAGAGAGAGAGAGAAAGAGAGAGAGAATGTAGGTTCACACTCTTCTTCCAGAAGTCTCATTTATGATATATCGAAAAATAAACCGCGTACCTTTTAGAATTCGGTATAGTACAGTTGATATGCGATTCTTCCTCAAGCCTTGAACCTTTCCTGATAAAGCAAACAGATGCATTGAACGGACCTACTTTTAAACAACCTTTTATGATGCATCATGAAATGTTCAAGGCAGGTTTTGGAATCACATTTGCATATTCAGACTGTCCTCAGTAACTACCAAGCATACACCACCGACTGTCATGCAGATGACCTGTTTGGACATTCAGACGAAGTAGGTGAAACCTGAAAGGGATTATCGGTGACATGGTGCCGTCTTATCACTTGAAATCTTTCAGCTGGTGATTTTTCATAATGAATATTTGTGTCTTTATTACGATTTTTACCTCGCCCAATAGAAAGCAGGATCACCGAGTAGGCAGCGGTAAGCCACATTAGATTTTTTTTAGTCCTTCTGTAGCACTGGATAGATCAATCGTGATTTTCATACCCACCTCCTTCATTTCCCTCTCTCGTAGTCATTTTCACGTACTTATTGTCCGTTTCTGCTTCCTCTTCATCAGTAGACTCGGCCATGCAACACGCGATCGCTAATACTCGACTTCTTAATTAATTTGCAACGGCTCCAGGACCTTACCAACCAGTGTGGACTGATTTTGCTCAAGAATGTTTGACAGTTTCAGATCTTGCTGAAGTTCGGATACCCTTCTTCTCATAACATGTTATTGTTAGGCTGTGCCCACAGTACTGTACACTAAAGGTGCGTCCACATGGTCGAACAATGTCCGACGGACAAACATTGTTACTATAGCGTAGGCGAAGCAGGATGACGTCATAAGCGTTGAAACGATGGAAGGAGATCTGGCAACAAACAGTGGTACCAGATGAGGTTGTATTCCACTGCTTTTACTCTGCTCACAAAACAAAGACCGGCAGACAATTGTTAATTGGTAACGATGTTTGCCCGTCAGACTTTGTTTGACCGTGTGGACGCACCTTAAAAACAATGTCATAAACGCAAGTCGGCAACTCAACGCACCTTAAAAACAATGTCATAAACGCAAGTCGGCAACTCAACGCACCTTAAAAACAATGTCGTAAACACAAGTCGGCAACTCAGCGCACCTTAAAAACAATGTCATAAACACAAGTCGGCAACTCAACGCACCTTAAAAACAATGTCGTAAACACAAGTCGGCAACTCAACGCACCTTAAAAACAATGTCATAAACACAAGTCGGCAACTCATCACGCGCACACAACAAAACAAAGCGAATACAAGTGATCAACTTATTTGTAGCTCCAATCATTGCTTCATACGATTATCCCGTATTTATCAAAGGTTCGTTCTTCACTTGCGGTCGTCAACTTGTTTTCAACCTATTTGTGAAATGCATACGATAAGTTGCCGACGTATGTATATGACATGTTTTACTCTAGCGTGAAGGCATCATTACACATATGATAGAAGCCTCATCATCAACAAGGTTTCCTGGCAGAATATAAAAGAATACTGTTTGCATCCAAACAAACTATCAAACTGCAATATGAAAGTCATTTAAATCTTACAACTGTTATATGTTCAGTGAAACACTCGGAAAAAACGAAAAGGATTACTTGTTTAAAAAGAAAAAAAAAAGGCGGTAAAGGATGGAACGAGGGTTCAGTTAAGATATTCAACAGAGGCTCCTTCTCATGAACGATGTCGCCAAATGACCTCTGATATTTTGGTCCCGTCAAATCTCGTCTGCTTCAGGGGATGTGATCTCTCAGGAGCCCCTTTTTGCTTAGATAAAGTTAATCATTACGAGTTTGCATGACAATTTCGAAAAATAACAATAGACCATTATGCAAGAGAAAAAAACTCATTTACCTGGAACCTCAACTTCACGTACCCTGCTGTAGGGAAATAGTCTTCATAAATGAAATTAGAGGTAAATTGTCTCTCGGATGGTAACAATTGATTCCAGCTGTTGTACCTTAGAGCGAAGCGGAGGAAGTATCATGACATGTTCGGCTAATATGAACAAGAAAAATGCAGCCAGAATAGTAGGTTAAAATCAGATGAAAGAAAAAATTTCTTAAATGGGAAAATTATAAACCAAAAATAAAATGGTATATAAGTCATCGCAATCCATAGCATCTTTAGCACAGTAAAACAAAAGGAAAAACTTGGAAAGAATTTTCCCATGTTCCACCAAAAGGTATCGGGCTTTTAGCTACAGAATATTCTTAGTTATGTTTCCCTTTCGTTACTTTCTGTGAGTATGATTTTAATGGCAGCATGCATGTTTTTTTCCCCTTTCTTTCTTTCTTTAATTATTTTGAAGCCTTGTGATTGAACTTTCCTGTAGTCGTTTTAAAGTGGTTAAATGAAAATAAAAAAGAGAGAGAGAGAATTAAAAGTTGAAATTAGATGAATACAGTTTCTTAGTGTGACCATTAAAACTCATCTTGAAGTTGCATAAAAGTGGCCCGAAAAGATAATGAGAAAAATTATATTTTTTATCAGTTCTGCTTTCTTTTCGACTCTTCTGCTTACATTTGCTGTTGTTCATTTGTTTCTCCATAAGATTAAGTACGTCAGTCAAAGCGAATATGTTATATCCTTTCTTTTGATAACTTCTTTAGTTTTTGATTAATGAGTTTTGGGATAATGGGCTAAATGACTACGTTGTTCAGATGTTGACATCATACAGCGATTTTGGACGAATTTACGATTTGAAAAAAGCTTTGTGGATTACAGGAAGCATTTTGCTTGTGAATAAGTCCTTTTAAAACTCACGCTTACTTAAAGGCCTGAAAATATATTTAATGGAGATACGGTATCTCATTGTCTTTTCGGGCCAATTTTATGCAACTTCAAGATGAGTTTCAATGGTCACACGAATAAACTTTTTGTATAATTTCAACTTTTAATTCTCTCCTTTTTTTTACCACTTTAAAACGACTACAGTAAAGTACAACCATTAGGCTTCACATTGGTTAAAAAAAAAAAACTTGCATGCTTGATATTCTTATATTATCTATGAAAAGAAAAATTGTAGAATAGCCATCTGAATAATGAGCCGTTTTAGTATATCGCTTAACCACTGTCTGGAAATAAGAAAACAAGACCGCTGGAAAAGCCTCTGAAATTCCATGCGACCTGGAACAAGCGAAATCGGCTTTTATGTTGACCGATTCCAGTTCATCAGATATTGATTTTGGGATGACCTTCCTCTCTGAATGACCTTTCGGTTTCGTCTTTATTTGTGGCGAACACAATGAGTGAAAAATCGAGTGTCAGTCATTCCCACCTGTTTCCCAGACTACCTCTTGGCTTTCAATTATGAGCGGTATTTTCTCCAGGAATGAATTATATGAAAGGGCTCAGTGACGTATTGTTCTACATTGGGCACCTCACAAAGCTAACCCTTATGTCTGGCTTTGCCTTATTACCAGGGCCAGCACACACACAATGCCCATCTCCCACCTGCAGATCCCACATGTGACACAAACACACCAGTGCCACATGTGTTCCATGACCAGTGCCACGCTCCGTCCATCCAGGATGTTGAGACAATTTCGAATTTGAATTATAAGGCTGCCCTTACAGTGCCAGTGCCCCATCAAGATTCAATTTCTGTGCTTGGTCCCGTATTGGTATCAGAGCAAGAGCACCCCTTGGATTTCCCTACAGGAGATCGCAATCTAGCCCCTCTCTCTCTCTCTCTCTCTCTCTCTCTCTCTCTCTCTCTCTCTCTCTCTGTGTGTGTGGTCCTCAAGGCACCAGGATACCACTGTACATTCACACGGAGACGGAACATAGATAAAGTAGCCTCACTAAAGGACACCACATCAATTTCGTAATTGTTCTAGATGTTATTACAGGTAGTATCTTCGAGATCTCAGCATCTCCCGGTCGGAGGAGGAGAAGGAGAGAGAGAGAGAGAGAGAGAGAGAGAGAGAGAGAGAGAGAGAGAGAGAGAGAGAGAGATGAATGGTAACAGTTTGTAAGTAGGAATAGTACAACTGAGGTCAGTTACAAGATGTGCGATTTTCCTGTCATTTTACCTTTGTATCTCTGTCATCCAGGTTACGCACAACAGAAGTGAAAAGGGAATGATATCGCGTCGAGAAGTTAAGAGAACATTGCGGCTATTGCAATTACATATGGATCCGGTAAAAATGACCAGTAGATTTTACGTATATATATTTCAGCCTAAAAAGCAATAAAAACGATTGCCCACTTGGCTACGATTTTGAGGATGGGTCTAGTCCAGCTCTAATAAATACATATCTGAATATGACAGGTATATGCATGTACGAGAGGCAATAAGTTTTTATCTTTCTCGTGGTCAGGTCGACAATGTGACCTTCTCGTGAGTATGGTATCGTGGTTTCGTTTCCCGCTACTGGACATCATAATTTCTTCATATTTCTTGCACTTGGATCTTGAGGCTTTGTGGTAACCAAGTGTATCCAAAAAAGTTATTACAATTATACATATAACCGTGCACTGTCCGGGAAAACTCCAGAGAACTCAGTAAAATTTGCCTGCACCTCATTGTACTGATTATCCCTTTGATCCAGGAATTTTCTCCAAATATTACTGTACTTTCCGTCCCATTTATCCAGGTATTACTGTGGTGACGGTCCCTTTTACCAGAAATCACTGTACTAACTGTCCCTTTTATCCGAAAATTACTTTGCTGACTGTACTATTTATCTATATATTACTGTGGTGACTGCCCCCCTTTTTTCAGGTATTGCTGTGGTGACTGTCTCTTTCATCCTGGTATGACTGCCCCCTTCCAGGTATTACTAAACTGACTTTCCCTTTTATCTGGAATTACTGTGGCAACTATACCTTTTATCCAGTTGCTACTCAGCTGACTTTATCCAGGTATTACTGTGCTGACTGAACCATTTGTCCAGGTATTACTGTATACTGGTCAGTCTGTCTCTTTTATCCAAGAATTATTGTACTGACTGTCTCATTTATCCAGGTTTTACTGTGGTGACTGTCCATTTTATCCAGCTACTACTGTGGTGACTGTTTATTTCATCCAGAAATTACTGTTGTGACTGTCCCTTTATCCAGGTATTACTGTGCTGGCTGTCTATTTTATCCAGGTATTACTGTGTTGACTATCACTTTTATCCAGGTATAACTGTGTATGACTATCTATTTTATCTAGGTATTACTGTGCTGACTATTACTTATATCCAGGTATTACTGTGGTGACTGTCTATTTTATCCAGATGTTATTGTGGTGACTGTCACATTTACCCTCCCCTCCACTGAAACTAAACACCCTCTCCCACTCAACTAAAACACCTACACTAAACTTAAACACATCCCCACTAAACCTAAAAATACGCCCCACTAAACCTATGCACAAACATTTGTATAGAATTATTAGTCACAGGAAAGAAAGGCATTTTCATTAATACACTCGAAGGTGATTGAGTCCATGAAATGATGTATGATAATACCAAAGAGTTATTTACCACATAAGATACAGAGGGTAAGGGGATGAAGGGGAAAGGGAACGGGGTAAGGGGTACGGATTGGAAACCTACTCTATTACATAAATTAGGTCAAATGATGGCCATGTGCCCAATTGTTTCTTGTTCGGTAAAGAAGACAAGTTATGAAATCCACAGAGTAAAGTGGCGACACGGAAAAGAAAGAGGTTTTAGAAATTTATTGGATGAAAAATCCGATGTCGATGCATTTGAAAAGATCGTCTTACGGCGTCACAAAAGAGAGGAGGCCTTTTAGTTGGGTTTCATAACAGTTTAGGACCAGCAAGACATATTATGAATTCGAACGTATTTCACATATGTGCGTTACATACAGCCAATTACTCTTGGTTGATATAAATGCAATTTTACTCATTTTCGCCAATTTTCCTAATATGCACTTATTGGCTCAATGATGGATTCTTGGGGGTAAATGTTCATGATTCCAATTGTAATACAGAAATGCCATTTTTTAATCCAGTAATAAAAAACTTTCGGACTCCAAACCAATTATCTATCTATCTTCTTCTTTGCCTTCAGCTTTTCCCATTTCTATAATATGGGGTCGCTGTTTCTAGTCAGCCTTCTCCATCTTCCTCTGTCTTGTCCATCTTGTTCTCTTAGACCCTTTTCTTTCATGTCATCCAATAATTTATCTTTCCACCTGAACTTTGGCCTTCCAATTATCTATCTGTATTGATTATATAAAACGTGATGAAGCTTTTTCTGTGTTCCAGTTTCAATGCTGTGTGACACAGAAAGGAAAATGACTGTTATTTATGATCTGTGTGGATGGAAATTAGTTGCCGCAGTGTATGAAAAGACATGAACTTCAAATGACCTCCAAGGTCGAAACTAAAAATCCTTCTTGCATAACTTTCAAAATTAGAAATCGTTTTTGGTTGAAAGTTGTGACTCTCTCCTTGAACTTTCACCTGATCCTTTTTATATTGCCACATTTTTCAATAGCTGATGTTAACAAAGTATCGAGTGGAATGACAAACAAAGAGTTAAAAATAAGAGGCAGAAAATAAGGGTCCTTTGAAATGTCGCTTGAAATTCTGTAATGACACTTTGTTAACATGACATCAGAGGAGTATTAAACGGAAAGACAAAAAGAAACAAGTAGAGAAGTAATCTGTAGAAGATGAAGGCAGTTTTGAGATTATACTTTATTGTGTTTTTTTTTTCATGAATAATCTTCAGCTTTAAGAAAGAATATTGTTAGTTTCTATAGTTATTGTTCTAAAAAATGTGGACTAACGCAGCAGGCTCACCACAGCAGTCTTCCCTGTCTTTTCCATTTCAAAGTTAAAATGAAGAGTTGATATTAGCGAAAAGTTGAAAATCCATATTAATCAAAAGACAAAATTATCAACAGAAACTATGACGTAGGGAGTAAAGGGCATTTGATAGAATAGCAAATGACAGAGCTGAAGGGAGAAGTAACCTTGGAATTCGTGATATTTCATGAGGGTAGCCTCGAGAGAGAGCGTCAACTGCGAGTCATGTAAACAGGCCCTGAACAACAAAAGGACTTCACACTAACATTTGTGTATAATAATGTAAAATAACGTATTCGGAAATTTTCCATTTCTGCAATCGATATCTGTGGCACCATTCCTAGGCACTGCTCTAAACCTTCTCTCTCTTCTTCTTCTTTTCCCACCGTTATCCCTACATTAAGGGGTCGGTTGCTGATGTCCTTCTCCACTGCCTTCTGTCAAAGGCATCATCAGGCATGGTTTATAGTTCGGCAAAGGGGATTTTTAGGACCGCATGCCCTTGCTGTCATCAACCACAGTTATTGGCGGTGGGCCTCGCCTTTGACTAAAAAGTACGACTGTAAGGCAGCAGTTTCCATAGTTATTGGCGGTGGGCCTAGCCTTTTACTAAAAAGTCTTGAGGCTAATTCGAAACTTTCCCGTGACTGTTATAATGCCATTGATTACCAGTTAGCGGGATGGTGGTACGTATCATTCTGGAATTTAAAGAGATTATCCTAATTCTCCTGGAAATACCCGTGTCTATATACAACGTAAAAATTCTCATGAGGATGTTTCTTTTGAGTCTTTGTACAGATACATTTCTCTTAAATTCAATGGTCACATTTTTTTTATTCTAGACAAACGCAGATTCACTTTTACATGTAAACAAGTAAGCAAACTAGTCCCGCAAAAAAACGGAACAAAGAACAACACGCTCAAGATTTAAAAGTAAGGAAAGTCTATGCATATTCATGAATACGCACAAAACTTCAAGGGAAAAAAGACGTCCATATATGCATTCTCTACGCCTTCAAAATGCGCAAAAAAACAAACTCTCTCAAAAGCACTTTTTCCATCATTCCCTTCAGCATATTTGTCCGACGAGGGAGAGATTGCTATGCTGAGAAAGAAAGTCCCTGAGGAGGAGGAGGAGGAGGAAGTTGAAAAAGAGGAACCCCTGAATGAGTTGGTGTCACTTTTGAGAAGTGAAACGAAAAACTTCGAAGCGGATATTTTTGTCAAAGGAGGATCTTCATTTGGAACCAGTGCCTTTGACTTCAGGATTAGTCTGGGATCACGGCTCTCTCTCTCTCCTCTTTCTCTTCTCCTCTCTCTCGTCTCTCTCTCTCGTCTCTCTCTCTCTCTCTCTCTCTCTCTCTCTCTCTCTCTCCTAGGAAAATGCACATTATTTCTAGGTATTTGGATGTTTGTTTTCTTGTGTACGCGTATCGATTTGAAATGCGTGTACATATATAACCTTACAAAAATACAGTTCTGGGAGACGATAATGGGAGCTCTGTGATTTTTAATTTTTAAAAAATGTGGAATTTTAATGCAGTTATTATGTAAATTAAGGACAAATGTCTAACAGTTTGAATAGATTTTATAAGAAGGTGCCATGCAGTATTTTTCACATAGCACAAATCACGATCTCAAAGGTTGCAGGACTCGTAAAGTAGCATTCTTTCCTCTCTCTTCTCTTCCTCTCTTCTCCCCTTCTCTCTCTCTCCTCTCTCTCTCTCGTCTCTCTCGCTCTCTCTCTCTCTCTCTTCTCTCTCTCCTCTCTCTCTCTCTCTCTCTCAATTTTACGAAAATGCGTTATTACTGAATGCCTTCTAAGTCAAAGACAGTAATAGTTGAAGATAGGTTAAGATGTACGAACTCCGTGGCCATTGCAGACTTTCCTTCCTTCCTTTTTCATTGCAGATTTGTAACTTGTGAATCCGCGTGTTTCTTTTGAGAAACATCTCATGAGCCTTGCAGGAAATGCAGCACCAAAGTTAGGTATTGTAAGTAAGGCCTCGTATACATATTTATGACAGCAATAAAATCAGTGTAGCCTGTTTTAGGTCATTTATCCTTCTATTCCAGAATACTGCTCTCCGGTGTGGATGTCTGCTTCTGCCAGAGATTTATCTCTTTTACATAGAGTGGTTCGTGGTGGTAGGTTTCTGTTTCCTAATATTAGCAGTTATGACTTAGACCATCGACGGATGGTCTTTTCTTCCCAGTCAATTTTTCATTAGTTGTATTTTAACAGAGATCTCTCACATTCACAACTGATCCCTGGTCCCCTTTTCCTGCCGAGTGCAACCAGATTTGTTGAACAGCAGAAGCACCAATATGCTGTCAATGTGCCTCGCTGTCGAACTTCTCAGTTCCAGAGGTCCTTTATTCGTCGCACCATTGGAACTGTGGAACAGCCTCCTAGAGTAGCGGTCGCCAACCGGTTGTACACGGACCACCAGTGGTCCGTGAAATAATTTTGATGGTCCGCAGAAAAATTGGAACATTATTTCAATTTTTGTTTTCTTAATCCTTTTCAGGCAACCCTGATTGCACAAAAGACAGAGAGCCCAGTGTTGCCAATTTAGCATCTTTAATGCTAGATTTAGCATTTTTGGGAGATTTAGCATTACGTATTTGGATCTCGGCTCCAAATAAAAACAGCTCTCCGTCTTGTAGTAACAACATTGGAGCCTAAAATCAACAAAAGTATTTCAAACAAGTAGGAACCAATATCACACTAAAATGTGTAATACTTAAACTTCAAATTTTCAATTTTTTTCATAATTAAACTATAACTTTGTTATATTTAATAAGTCTATTTCATATTAATAAAATAAACGTATTACCTTTTTTTTTTAATTCATATTAGTGGTCCGCCAAATTTAAAATTATACATCAGTGGTCCATGAAGTTCAAAATCATTTACTTGCATTTTTATCTATTTATTTATTTATATACACTAACTTTTTCTTTTTTAATAAGTTATGTCTTCTTTCTATATTTCCCTTTACCTCCTGTTACTTCTTTCTAATGAACACCATATTTTTTGGAAGCTTGAATTTCAAGTTTATGACCCCTTAGGACTCGTACCATATGAATAAGGTTCATCTTCTGAATAATTATAATAATAGTAAAAATAATAATAATAATAATAATAATAATTTTTTCTATCACAGTCCTCCAATTCGACTGGGTGGTATTTATAGTGTGGGGTTCCGGGTTGCATCCTGCCTCCTTAGGAATCCATCACTTTTCTTACTATGTGCGCCGTTTCTAGGATCACACTATTCTGCATGAGTCCTGGAGCTACTTCAGCGTATAGTTTTTATAGATTTCTTTTCAGGTATCTTGGGATCGTGCCTAGTGCTCCTGGGCCGACCACGACCCCATTGTCCCCTTGGAGTCCCAAGGCAACAATTCTGGGAGAAGTTGCTGCCTCTGCTCTTTCCCTGTAATCAAGGCCAAGCAACCGACCCCTCCCAGGAGCTCCTGGAGAAAAACTCTGGGCCAGGCTGTAGCCCCAGTGCTCCTTTTATTATTATAACCTGCTTTTTACCTATTTGGTTTTTTTCTTCATTTGCAGCACTTTTTGTGGTAACAAGCATCGAGGTACGAATGTCTCCTCCTTGTTATATATATGCATATATGATAAGATGCACTTACATTTGAGAAGTAACGATACAAAATAACAAGTTTTAACTTTCGAATTTTTGGTTACTCTGCATTTCTCGTTTCTTTCACATGCCACATACTATTTAGAAAAAAAAATTATAAAATAAAAAGCCTATTGCAGCACTGGAGGAAACCTAAGAAAATCTACAAACCAGCTCTGGTAGGCATTGGAATTTCTCATCGGGAGGGGCTCGTGGGAAAGGGCACTGGGGCAGGTGCTCGGCCCAGAATGGAAAGGGAGCGATGGGGTGTATACTCAGCCCAGAGTTTCTATGTGCTTCTGTTGGGGCACTGGGGTGTGTGCTCTGCCTAGCACATGGTGTAATACTTGGGTGACTGCTTGGCCCAGAGTTCTCATCTAGGAACTACTGGGGAGTGGGGGCACCAAGGCAGATGCTGGACTCATCATGGGGAGTATCAGAGTTCTCCTCTGGTGACTGCTTGGTCCAGAATTCTTCCTTGCAGGCTCCTAGGGTAGCAGGTACCTTGGCTCAGTGGACAGGGGATTGCTAGGGTGGCTGCTCAGCCCATAATTCTCTTCTGGGGCCTCCTGAGTAAGAGGTACGAGTAGTGCTCCGCCCAGCACGCAGGGGTACTCAGTAACCACATAAGTGGAGCTCTGTGGTGACAGCTCTGCCGAGCGTTCTCCTCTGCGAGCTCCTTGGTTTTGGTGGGGTGGCAGCTCTTGGGCATGTGCTCGGGCCAGCTTGCATGGGGAGCGCTGGGATGACAGCTTTTCCCAGACTTCTCCTCTAGGGTCTCCTGGATGAGGTCAACAGGGAAGGTCCTAGGCCCTGCTTGTAAAAGGAGCACTGGGGCTACAGCCCGGCCCAGAGTTTTTCTCCAGGGGCTCCTAGGAGGGGTCGGTTGCTTGGCCTTGATTACAGGCAGCAACTTCTCCCAGAATTGTTGCTTGGGGCTCCATGGGACACTGGGGTGGCGTGGTCAGCCCAGATTGTAGGGGGAGATATAGGGCAACAGTTCATCCCAGAGTTCTCCTCTGAGGGGTCCTGTTGGGGGCAGGTGTTGGGCATCGGGACAGGTGCTCGACCCAGTGTTCAGGGGAATCGCTCGGATGATAGCTTATTCAAGGGTCTCCTCTGATGGCTCCTGGGATGGGTACCAATGTAGATGCACAGCCCAACTTGCAGGGGGAGAGCTGGGGCAACAACTCATCCCAGATTTATCCTTTTGGAGCCCATGGGGAAGGGGGCACTGGGTTGGCGCTCACCCCATCTTGCGGGATGGAGGCAGTAAAAAATAACATAGATTAAAATGAAAGATTATTAAAAATGTTGATGAGCCTATAGCACTTTCTATGCATACATATATAAAAAAATATAAAAAATTATACCTGTACATAATTTTATTGAAGATACTGATATCAAATTAATTATATAGTAATAATCAGACAGTAACATCATTCTTTAATAGATGCCGAAACATATAGGGTTGCTGACATAGGTTCACAGGGCCACGCTCTCACTGCCATGAAACCAGCAGGTTGTGAGCTCCTGCCGTTACCTCCTCCAAAGGGCAATAAGCTTTACATTATATATATATATATATTATATATATATATATATATATTATATATTATATATATATATATATTATATGATATATATATATAATATATATATATATATATATATATATATATATATATATATATATATATATATGCACCCAAGGATGTATAGCGCCACAAGTAACTGATGGCACGAGCACTTTTATTTAATAAAACAAAATGCTGTTCTACCCACGAGTAATGAATGATTGGAGCCACAAGCACAACCACGAGTCAAATTTGCAGTCTGTTATCACAAACTTAAGAATATTTGCTTACGATACGTCGGTAGATAGTGGCTTGTTTTCAGTATTTTATTATGTATATGTGTGTTTAAGACGACTTTTAGATAAGACAAGGTAAAAAATTATGGCACAGTTTTCATTTTTAATGGTAAAGCGTACATACAGGTCGATGGTATGGCGATGGGATCCCCGTTGGGCCCTACCTTCGCCAACATTTTCATGTGCTCCCTGGAGGAGCGCCTATTGGATGAATGCCCATTGGCTTACCATCCCCTTTTCTATAGTAGATATGTCGATGACACCTTTTTACTGTTTAGGAATAAAGATCAAGCTGATAAGTTTCTCGAATATGCCAATAATAAGCACACTAATATTAAGTTTACGATTGAGTATGAAAAGGAAAACAAACTTCCTTTCCTAGATGTAATGGTTTTTAGACACGATGATCATTTTAATACTACAATTTTTAGAAAGAAAACTTTCACTGGCCTGGGTTCTAATTTTTATAGTCATTGTTTTTTTGTAACTAAATTCCTTATCAACCCTCTTCCACAGGGCTTTCAGCATAACATCTGATTGGCACAATTTCCATAATGAAATACTTTACCTCCATCAGTACTTTATTGACAACTGCTTTCCATCCAGATTGTTTCACAAACATCTTTACAAATTTCTGAATAGTATTTTCCATCCAAAATGTGAAATACCCACAGTACCTAAATTACTACTATATGCAAGCATCCCTCTCATTCATGATAAAAATTTCTATAGAGAATTACGGCAGATAATAGATAGTTTTTTACCAGCAATTGACCTAAAGCTAATACCTTGTAATCCAATGTCCATAAGATCATTTTTCAAATACAAAGAGACCCTTCACCCTCTGATGACCTCGGGAGTCATTTACCTATCTAATTGCCCAGATGTAACCTGGGGAAATATGTCGGATCCACCCGCAGGTTGTTTAAAAGTAAGATTGGATTCTCATCGAGGCGTGAGTTATCGAACTGGTGTTAAATTATCAAATCCAGAATTCTCTTGCATACGTGAACATGCAAAAATATGTAAATTCGATATCAGTTACAAGGATTTTAAAATCATAGGCCGAACTCCTAACGACACAACGGGCAATTTTGGAATCGCTTTTTATTAAACAGCTTGTCCCTCAACTAAATACTCAGACCACCTCAACACCTCTATACCTCTCGTGAGTTTAAGTCGAAGCTGATCCTGGCCCGAACTGTTACTCGGTCTGTGCCCTCGCCCCTCAGCACCATTTGGTAAACTCTCTTCCTTTTTATTGTACTGATGATTTTATGTTGTATGTAAAAAACTTTTTATTCTTTCATTTTATTCCGAGTCTGTTTTTTTTAATGTATGTTTCTTTTATTATATACCTTTGAGAATGGGACTACACGTCTTGAAACGTCGCAGCTAAATAAAGTACTTGAAAGGAATGAAGAATTGTCCTTCCCCTTCACACCAAATTGCTATATATATATATATATATATATATATATATATATATATATATATATATATATATAAATATGTATATATATATATATATATATATATATATATATATATATATATATGTGACTGGTAAAATGTTCTGTAACAACAGAATTCCATTTTGGTGTTTTTATGGGCTCCTTTTATTAGATATATATATATATATATATATATATATATATATATATATATATATATATATATATATGCAGATAGCTTTTTTAGAAGAACTAATTACCGTTCATCACATTGCTGGCTTTGAAAAATAGTTACTTTTTGTTCAAGGGCAAAATGTTTAAGAAAACTTTGAGCAACACCCCCCCCTCTCTCTCTCTCTCTCTCTCTCTCTCTCTCTCGTCTCGTCTCTCTCTCTCTCTCATCTTCTCTCTTTCTCTCTCTCTCTATCGCAGAGAGAGAGAGAGAGAGAGGCTCGACGTTTTCTTCAACATTGTGCCCTTGAACAAATTATTTTTCGAAACAGAACAACAAACAAAGTATTGAATTTCACAAATCCATCTTGTCTCTTCATAAAGTTAATTTTACTCTCACTCGATTACAAATTGCAACATCTTATTTCCCATTTCCATCTCAGTATCAGAGGGATAAATTCGCAGGAGACAAAATTCAGAAATTCTCCGAAATAAACTTTCTGATTAGTCGCCCATCTTAGCTTGACGGTGGCGCCTACCAAGAAGTGACAGTGATCTCTGTTTTGTAGTCAAGTTCATCTTTAACTTGAGTGACATTTTATGTGTTACAGAGATGAGTCATTTGGTGTGAAAGGATGACAGAAAGGAATGAATGGTTTTTATATTATTCCTAGTTTTTATGAGTATTTTTTTTTAGATAATATTATTGTATGATTTATCTTTAAATTTTGGAAAAAGATGTGATGTAAATTTTTATCTACTCATATACAACGCTACTGAAATATGTTTAATCATTGATACTATACTTTTTAAGTAGCAAAACAAATAAGGGTTGACTCTGCCCTTATTAAACATCAAATCTGTAATAGTTGAAGTATCAGGATCTTTCATATACAGAATAACTTTCGCAAAAGTGAATTATTTTCGTTTTTATGACTCGTGCAACTATTCTGCATTTTCAGCTTTTAGAGAGAGAGAGAGAGAGAGAGAGAGAGAGAGAGAGATAGAGAGAGAGAGAGAGAGAGAGAGAGAGAGAGAGAGAGAGAGAGACAGATGCCATTTTTTTTCTTTAAGAATCTTGTTGATTCGAGGATGCGAGTCTGAGACTTGTCTATTACACGTCAAAGTATATATACAGAGGATTCTCAAGGAGCACTAGCGTCATCTCTCTCTCTGTCTGTACAGCTCTCTCTCTCTCTCTCTCTCTCTCTCACTTCGTCACGTATATGTGAATGTAATGATTACTGTTTGTCCACGTATGAAGTTTTTTTATAACAACGAATAACCTATAATCTATCAGCCATACTTTCTGTTGCAGTTCGTGACATAAAAAAAACATAAATAACGACCTATTTCGGGATCGATTCCGGGCGAGACGCAGTGATTCCTGATGCCCATCTAAAACTCATAATGCGACCCACCATGGTTGACTTACTGCTACGTCACTAACACTGCTTGGGACAATGGAAGAGTGAGGTTTTGCTGGACGTGAAGAAATACTTCGCCTCTCCAGGAATCAAACTAAAGATGGTTTTCAGTTTGTACTTTGCCACAAACTGTAAAAGAAAATACGACTGAGAGGTTATAAGGTACTCGTTATATAACATACGTACTTACGGTAATTAATACATTAATACATACATCCATGCATAAAGAAGTGGGTTTAGAAGGCGTAACTTGTAACTGGCTTCTTTTTGAAGTAGTTTAGATCAGTTAAATCCAGCTCCAATAGATATTTTCGAAATGAAGTTGTGCAAATGCAGTGTTGCCATAACAGTAGTGAGTAAATAAATCAAGTTAGCTGTGAGTGACAAGCTTACAAAGACTGTTACAAGACAATTTTGATGTTTTATATCCGAGGGAGCAGTTTGAGCGACGACCTATCCTGAGATTTTTAAATAACTCTACGAAGTTAACTGAATCGTTAAACGGGTTTAAAAGGGCCAGAGGCGACGGGCTGTTAAAACGCAACAGTTGGAGAAGCTGTTATTCAGTTAAGGGGGAGCGGTTGTAGAGGTTATACAAAACTACTTTATCTAAGTAAGCGAGTACCACAGGAAAATGATAGGCATAAATCCAAGCACTTTCGTCTTTACTAAGACATTGTCAAGGAACGAATGAAATACAATTGGAAAGAAAGTTACCAGGTAAACAAAACGATCAAGAACACATTATGGTTAATTGTCAAAAGGGTAAAAATCAAAGATAATCCAGGATTATCGGACATAACACGGTCACAAACTTAAACATAGATTTAACCCTAACAGAAACTACAACGTATCCATATAGTCCAAAACATGTAAAAACTGAATATATGAATTTTGTTGTTCATATTTATCTACAACTTTTTACATTATGAAGTCATCGAGTTTAAATAAACCAAGTCTTAAATTTAGAACATTTCCATTATTTGACTTGATGAAACAAGATTCAATTATATTTCTGTATATGTACGTACATATACAGCTGCTCCCCCTGAACTAAGTAACAGTTTTTGCAACTGTTGCATCTTGACAGCTGTGTTGCTCCTTGGCCTTCCAAATTTGTTTTACGATGCAGTTAACTTCGTGGAGTTGTTTCACGACCTCAGAGTGGGTCGATAAAACCT
>NC_087214.1:43379477-43420958 GCF_015104395.2 Macrobrachium nipponense
AGGTTTTATCGACCCACCCTGAGGTCGTGAAACAACTCCACGAAGTTAACTGCATCGTAAAACAAATTTGGAAGGCCAAGGAGCAACACAGCTGTCAAGATGCAACAGTTGCAAAAGTTGTTACTTAGTTCAGGGGGAGCAGCTGTATATGTTAAGTGAAACTGGGATGTAATATACATATATACGTACATACATACGTACATATATAGGAATATAATTGAATCTTCTTTCATCAAGTGAAATAATGGAAATGTTCTAGATTTAAGACTTGGTTTATTTAAACTCGATGCCTTCATAATGTAAATAGTTGTAGATAGATATAAACAACAAAATTGACATATTCAGTTTTTACATGTTTTGGGGTATACGGATACGTTGTAGTTTCTGTAAGGGTTAAATCTATGTTTAAGTTTGTGACCGTGTGATATCCGATAATCCTGGATTTTCTCTTTGATTTTTACCCTTTTGACAATTAACCATAAGGTATTCTTGATCTTTTTGTTTAACTGGTAACTTCCTTTCCAATTATATTTCATTCGTTCCTTGACAATGTCTCAGTAAAGACGAAAGTGCTTGGATTTATGCCTAGCATTTTCCTGTGGTACTCGCTTACTTAGATAAAGTAGTTTTGTATAACCTCTACAATTGCTCCCCCTTAACTGAATAACAGCTTCCCCAACCGTTGCGTTTTAACAGCCCGTCGCCTCTGGCCCTTTTAAACCCGTTTTACGATTCAGTTAACTTCGTAGAGTTATTTAATAATCTCAGGATGGGTCGTCGCTCAAACTCCTCCCTCGGATATAAACATCAAAATTGTCTTGTAACAGTCTTTGTAAGCTTGTCACTCACAGCTACCTTGATTTATTTACTCACTACTGTTATGGCAACACTGCATTTGCACAACTTCATTTCGAAAATATCTATTGGAGCTGGATTTAACTGATCTAAACTACTTCAAAAAGAAGTCAGTTACAAGTTACGCCTTCTAAACCCACTTCTTTATGCATGGATGTATGTATTCATGTATTAATTACTGTAAGTACGTATGTTATATAACAAGTACCTTATAACCTCTCAGTCGTATTTTCTTTTACAGCTTGTGACAAAGTACAAACTGAAAACCATCTTTAGTTTGATTCCGGAAAGGCGAAGTATTTCTTCACGTCCAGCTAAACCTCACTCTTCCATTGTCCCAAGCAGTGTTAGTGACGTAGCAGTAAGTCAACCATGGTGGGTCGCATTATGAGTTTTAGATGGGCATCAGGAATCACTGCGCCTCGCCCGGAATCGATCCCGAAATAGGTCGTTATTTATGTTTTTTTATGTCACGAACTGCAACAGAAAGTATGGCTGATAGATTATAGGTTATTCGTTGTTATAAAAAACTTCATACGTGGACAAACAGTAATCATTACATTCACATGATACGTGACGGAGAGAGAGAGAGAGAGAGAGAGAGAGAGAGAAGAGAGAGAGAGATGACGCTAGTGCGCCTTGAGAATCCTCTGTATATATACTTTGACGTGTAATAGACAAGTCTCAGACTGGCATCCTCGAATCAACAAGATTCTTAAAGAAGAAAAATGGCATCTCTCTCTCTCTCTCTTTCTCTCTGTCTCTCTCTCTCTCTAAAAACTGAAAATGCAGAATAGTTGCACGAGTCATAAAAACGAAAATAATTCACTTTTGCGAAAGTTATTCTGTATATGAAAGATCCTGATACTTCAACTATTACAGATATGATGTTTAATAAGGGCAGAGTCAACCCTTATTTGTTTTGCTACTTAAAAAGAATAGTATTAATGATTAAACATATTTCAGTAGCGTTGTATATGAGTAGATAAAAAAATTTACATCACATCTTTTTCCAAAATTTAAAGATAAATCATACAATAATATTATCTAAAAAAATACTCATAAAAACTAGGAACAATATAAAAACCATTCATTCCTTTCTGTCATCCTATCACACCAAATGACTCATCTCTGTAACACATAAAATGTCACTCAAGTTAAAGATTAATTTGACTACAAAACAGAGATCACTGTCACTTCTTGGTAGGCGCCACCGTCAAGCTAAGATGGGAGACTAATTAGAAAGTTTATTTCGAGGAATTTCTGATTTTGTCTTCCTGCGAAGTATTCCTCCTGATACTGAGATGGAAATGGAAAATAATATGTTGCAATTTGTAATCGAGTGAGAGTAAAATTAACTTTATGAAGAGACAAGATGGATTTGTGAAATTCTATACTTTGTTTGTTGTTCTGTTTCGAAAAATAATTTGTTCAAGGGCACAATGTTGAAGAAAACGCTCTCTCTCTCTCGAGAGAGAGAGAGAGAGAGCGGGGGGGGGGGGGGGGGGGGGTGTTGCTCAAATTTTTCTTAAACATTTTGCCCTTGAACAAAATGTAACTATTTTTCAAAGCCAGCAATGTGATGAACGGTAAGTATTTCTTCTAAAAAAGCTATCTGCATATATATATATATGTGTATATATATATATATATATATATATATATATATATATATATATATATATATATATATATATATATATATATATAGATATATATATATATATATATATATATGTATAACTGAATCACGAAAGTTAGGAACGTGATAAATCCATAAATAAAGATATATGCCTATATCTTTATAATATATATATAATGTTTTCTCGTTCTTGGGGTGTCTGAAAAAACTGGGAAGCGACTCACTGGTACTCCTAAAGGCCTTGCTAGAGAATGGAAAAAAAATCTACGGCTGAAGGCCGGTATCAATGGAGGGAAAAAATTATATAAAATCTCTAGAGATTTAGTTTAACTGAAGTATATTTACACTAAATTACGTGAGTAAGCAATTTGCACCTTAAGGGTGACAGGGACTCAAATGGGTCCAGAAGTTAAATGGAAGGTGGTTGATTGTAGGTCAACCAGGACACATGGCTGGGAAATGATCCAGGCACAGAAATAAGGTTTGCGTACAGTGAGTTGCTGAATAGTCCTGGTGCCGTCTCAAGAGATTCCTAATTTCCTCTTGCAACCAGGCAAGATATTTGCAACGTTAACTGACTGCATACGAAATTACTCCATTACAATACCTGGGGATCCGTGGTCTTGTTTTCTTCCGAATTGTTGAGCAAGGCTTAACACTATGGGCAGTAAATGAACAGGTGGGGGTCCTCAGAGGGAAAGGGAGAGTGAGGGGGGAGAGGTGTGAACATGGCGGCAACTGGAGAAGTTCTAAATCCGGATCGTTGGTTGTCTCCTGGTTTTATAACCTTGCTTACAGCTCTCTCTTCCCAACATGTGCTCTGCTCAAGGTCATCAATTTTCTCCTTCCACTATAAGCACCACCCAAAGCCTGAACCACGGGGCCCTGCTGCATTCCTGCGAGGATTAATTTCAAAGGCAGCCAATCGGAAAAGACAAAAAGGTACTCAAAGAGAACGGAGGCTGGTGAAGAGGGGCGATTGAAAAAATGTCTGAATTTCCTTCTAAAATGAGCTATTTTGCCTAGGTTCTGGCTTAAATACTGAACAATAAATAAAGTGATACCTCTACCCACGAGCATGATTGGTTGGAGGGAAGCACTCATGCATGCAAAGACTCCTGGGTACAAATGCTTTTTTCCATAAGGAATAATAGGAAAGGGATTAATTGGTTTTCTGGCCTCAAAATACCCCAAATGAAAAATAAATTTTAGACACAGTAATTAAGCTTTAGGTGAGAATATAAGTACCGTCAAGTATTTGACTAAAAATACCGTATATTTCTACATATAAGACGACATTTAAACCCTAAAATTCACCCCTAAAAATTGGGGTCATCTTATACTACCATTCTTAAAATCAAACCTTGCATTCTAAGCTATGTTTATCAGTAGGGTAGCCTCGGGCTCAGTGTGATAATCACCAACATACATGAAAAGATTCACATTATGAAGTGTAAACTGATGATAAAAGTAATAAAACGATTTTTACCTTACATACATTGGCATATTCTAGAAATAAATCCATAGCAATGAAATAAATTTTTATGTATGTGAGCCCGGCTGAGAAAACGTTAACATCGAGATATGGTTGTGTACACAGCAACATTTATTTTTTGGTAACCTTTCATAAATTTTAATGATAGTGTAACTATAATAGTAATAACATTTAGGATAACATAATATTAATTTTTCATTAAAAAATATTACCATTTTGGTGGTAAATAACAAATTTTGGATTACGTACAACTGTTTAGAACAATTCAGTTATACGAAAGTTAATTATCATACAATATTGTATTGTTGTTAACGGTTGTCAGGGATTGGAAATGAAACGTAAACAAAACAATTGTTTCCCTTTTAGGAGACGTGTGTAGGAAAAAAAATGATATAGAATTGGCTTCATTATTTCGTTTATTTCAAATTTGGAAGGATACAGTAAGTATAGCAGCAAAACCCAGGCTATACACAGATGGTGTTGTAATTTAGCAGTAATCTTATCCTAAAGATATGAGATAGATTCATGAATATGTTCCATAATTTCTTTACCTTGTCTTATCTAAAAGTCGTCTTATACACCGACATATGTGTGATAAAATACTGAAAACAAGCCACTAACTACCGACGTATCGTAAGCAAATATTCTTAAGTTTGTGATAACAGACTGCAAATTTGACTCATGAGTGTGCTTGTGGCTCCAATCATTCATTACTCGTGGGTAGAACAGCATTTTATTAAATAAAAGTGCTCGGGCTATCAGTTACTTGTGGCGCTATACATCCCTGGGTGTATATATATATATATATATATATATATATATATATATATATATATATATATATATATATATATATATAATATATAATGTAAAGCTTATTGCCCTTTGGAGGAGGCAATGGCAGGAGCTCACAACCTGCTGGTTTTATGGCAGTGAGAGCATGGGCCTATGAACCTATGTCAGCAACCCTATATGTTTAGGCATCTATTAAAGAATGATGTTACTGTCTGATTATTACTATATAATTAATTTGATATCAGTATCTATCTTCAATAAAATTATGTACATGTATGATTTTTTATATCTGTATGCATAGAGAGTGCTATAGGCTCAACTACATTTTTAATAATCTTTCATTTTAATCTATGTTATTTTTTACTGCCTCCACCCCGCAAGATGGGGTGAGTGCCAACCCAGTGCCCCCTTCCCCATGGGCTCCAAAAGGATCAATCTGGGATGAGTTGTTGCCCCAGCTCTCCCCCTGCAAGTTGGGCTGTGCATCTACATTGGTACCCATCCCAGGAGCCATCAGAGGAGACCCTTGAATAAGCTATCATCCGCGCGATTCCCCTGAACACTAGGTCGAGCACCTGTCCCGATGCCCAATACCTGCCCCCAACAGGACCCCTCAGAGGAGAACTCTGGGATGAACTGTTGCCCTATATCTCCCCCTACAATCTGGGCCGACCACCGCCCCAGTGTCCCCATGGAGCCCCAAGGCAACAATTCTGGGAGAAGTTGCTGCCTCTGCTCTTCCCCTGTAATCAAGGCCAAGTAACTGACCACCTTCCCTGTTGCCCTCAATCAGGAGACCCTAGAGGAGAAGTCTGGGAAAAGTTGTCATCCCAGCACTGCCCCATGCAAGCTGGCCCGAGCACATGCCCCAGAGCTGCCACCCTGCCAAAACCAAGGAGCTCAAAAAGGAGAACTCTGGGCGGAGCTGTCACCACAGAATTCCACTTATGTGGTTACTGAGTACCCCTGCATACTCAGGAGGCCCCAGAAGAGAATTATGGGCTGAGCAGCCACCATAGCAATCCCCTGTCCACTGAGCCAAGCACCTGCTACCCCTAGGAGCCTGCAGGGAAGAATTTTGGACGAAGCAGTCACCAGCGGAGAACTCTGATACTCCACCTGCATGATGAGTCCAGCATCTGCCATGGTGCCCCCACTCCCCAGTAGTTCCTAGATGAGAACTCTGGGCCAAGCAATCACCCAAGTATTACACCACGGGCTTAGGCAGAGCACACACCCAAGTGCCCCAACAGAAGCACATAGAGAACTCTAGGCCGAGTATACACCCCATCGCTCCCTTTCCATTCTGGGTCGAGCACCTTCCCCAGTGCCCTCTTCCAAGAGCCCCTCCTGATTAGAAATTCCAATGCCTACCAGAGCTGGTTTGTAGATTTTCATAGGTTTCCAGTGTTGCTATAAGTTTTTCTGGTAAAATTTGATGATATAGTTTGTGGCATATGAAAGAAACGTGGAATGTAGCATATTCAAAAACTCGAAAGTATGTGAAAACTTGTATGTTATTTTGTATTGTTACCTCTCAAATGTAAGTGCATACTATATATAACCTCGGTATCAACCACAAAAAAGGCTGCAAATGAAAAAAAATAGGTAAAAAGCAGGTTATAATAATAATAATAATAATAATAATAATAATAATAATAATAATAATAATAATAATAATAATAATATTTTGGAAGACCTTCTTTTAAACACATCCTGTTGAATAAAATGGCAGAATTCAGCAAATTAATCTAATATTATCTTTTCTATTTTTTTCTTATTACTCGCTTTTCTGGCTCAGCGATACTTTCTAAATAATTGGCCAATAATCATAATGGGAATAATGCTTAAAGTGGTAATTTATCTAGAACAGGATTTATTAGTAAAAAAACTGGTATTATCAGTATACTCGTATTATCAAAATACTGGTGTATGGAAAGGCGTTTCTCAAATCCAGGTCAAGCAGGGGTCGTCGTCGGTGTTGGTATCATTCCATAAGCGAGGTCAATGTCAGGCCGGGGTCGTCCTGGTATTCAGCTGGTATTAATGCTAGTGTAGCTCTGGCTTATCGCGATGTTCCAAGCTTCTCGTAGGTCATCTTCTTGGCTGGTCAGCAGTAGAAGTGAAGGGATGGTGGCTGCATGCCGATATTTATAGCGGCTCGAATCCTAGAGCTCAGTTGGTCGACCCCAGCCTGACATTGACCTCGCTCACGGAATGATACCAACACCGACGACGACGCCTGCTTGACCTGGGGCCGCATACTCAAAACAAGCCTTACGCAAAGGTGCCTTTTGACAAAAGGCGCCTTTCCCAACGGCTCGCCCAAGGCGCCTTTCGATGAAGGCGAAATCGTATACACAAAGATTTTCAAAGGCGCCTTGGACGTGCCTTTGCACGAAAAGGCTGCCTTTTTGTCAAAGGCGCCTTTGGATAGTCCAGCCAATCACATCGCCCGTATCATAGCATGCCTAGAGAATGAGAACCAATCACGATACAACAGCATGTCAGCTGATTGTTGATGGCAGAGCGATTAAAGAGCGGCATGATGGACCCTGTGGCTAAGAAAAGGAAGCAACCTCCCTAATTTAGCATAGACTAATTGCCATACATACCTAGATTGAAGCGAGTTTTGGCTAGGCCTTGGCTTATGTTCTACTGTTAACTTCATGCTAATTATGATATATTCCTAGTAGGCTATATGTTAGGCTATGCAAAAGTATCCTATGATATTGCTTGGAAATGAATGTTTTAGCCTAAGCTGTGATGATATGCCTAGGCCTGTGGGTATTATCGGATAAGTTGCCAATACCTATGCCTTGCCTAACCAGATAATTTTATTTTTATATATTTTACACAATTCTTAGAGATTTTTCATGTATGGCATTTCTGCCGTAAATGAATGTTAACCATTTAATCTTAGGTTAGGTTAGTGTAAAAAGTTAGGGAGCTTTTGAAGAATACAAGTTCCACACGAACATGGGACCTGTTCAAAAGGATAAAACTGGGGTCCGTATTTTTAAAAGGGTCTTATCTACAAGACCAATCCTTAACCTAGCCTAAACTTAACCTAACCTAACCATGCCTAGTTGTGACTCAAGTAATTGTTATGTACTCTATCTGTGGTATCTGTCACTTTTTTTTTCCTTTGATGAGGTAGAGATGTGGGAAGTCATTGATCATAATTACTGTCAATAATTACACAATTATAATCTTTTGAGGTAGTGGTCCTCATGAAAGTTTAGCTCTAGAACCTTCAGAGGAAGCTTTGGTAAGATTGGGCCTACTGGAGCAAGAAGCAGTTGAGGTGTTGGCAGATGTTTCTGATATTTTTCTGGATACATTGTCTAATCGAAAAGAATTAATGAAAGTGTAAAAGAATTAAATGGAAGTGTAAGGGTAATAGCTGACAGCATGGTAACCATGACTGATATGCTTAAGAGACATTATGCATAATTTTTTTTTTAAAGTGGTAGTATTTTTAATATAGTCTGTACAGTAGTAAAATCTATTTTTTTTTTTCATACCATGCCTTATATGTTCCTATACCAAGGGTGCCCATAATGTGATAAATGTCATATACCCCTTCATTATTGAGATTAGTTTTTTTGTCAGTACTATTTTTTGTTTAAGAGATATGTGGTTACTGCCTCATTGTCTTATGCTAATCACTCCATTATTTAATGAGGTTTATTTTTTATTTTTCCTCCATTTACTCTTATTATATCGTGCTTCTTGTGATCTCGTGTTATTGTGATAAGTTTAGTACAGGTTTTGTTTATTTACAATGCTATTTCATGTTATATCTCTATTTTGGCTATAAAGCAAGTTTTCTTATTTATAATAGTATAAAATGATCTCTGTGATCTCAGTTACCTCTACCTTATTGTAAGTTTTTATTTTTTATTTACTTTAGTATATTATTTCTTTCATGGAGATAATGTACTGATATTGCTATTATTAAGGGTCATTCAGTGATACAGTAACCTATTTATATCTAGGTAATATGAACATCAAATTCATTTATTTCATAATGTGAGTCACTGTATGTAGTATTGTACTTATCTCAGACCACTTTAACCTATGGTTAATGTGCCTTATGAGTACCAGATGAGAAGTGATAAGGCAGGGAAATTGCAAACATATTTTCACCTTTGCTATAGTACATAGTATAAAGATATATTTTCTGTATTGAGATTTATTAAACAAGACAAAAAAATATTTTGTTTTTCTAGCATTGATTATACATGAAGATTTTATAAGATATACGATAACTAAAGGTCAAAACAATCAGATTATAATATAGGAATTTTAGACTGTATATATGAAATCATTTTAAATAATACACATCCAAGAACTTTAAATCTAATGTCTGCAGAGGAAAATCACACTATTACAAAGCAATTAGAGTAACTTGCAAATAAAACTATGTATAATGGCGTTCATTGACGTATACAAGAGGTAGAAGACATCCTCTTCTTACTTGTTGTCAATCCCAAAGTTGCCTTTCCCACCTCAAAGGCTGCTCTAACCAGCCCTAACGCAAAGGCTCTCACGGCGCCATATTTCCAAGATGGCGGGGCGCACTCGGTGTTTTGAGTATGAGCCTTTCGAGTAACGGCCGACAGGAACGGCGCCTTTGCCACAAAAGGCGCCTTTGGAAGTTTTGAGTATGCGGCCCCTGGACCTGAGGAGAACGCCTTTCCATACACCAGTATTCTGATAATACCAGTATACTGATAATACCAGTTTTTGACTAATAAATCCCGTTCTAAATAAAATACCTTTCAGGATTATTCCCAATATGAATATTGGCCAATTATTAAGAAGTATCGATGAGCCAGAAAAGCAAGTAATAAGAAAAATAGAAAAGATAATATATAAGATTAATTCGCTGAATTCTGCCATTTTATTCAAGAGAATAATAATAAAAATAATAATAATAATAATAATAATAATAATAATAATAATAATAATAATAATAATAATAATAATAATAATAATAATTATTATTATTATTATTATTATTATTATTATTATTATTATTATTATTATTATTATTATTATTATTATTAAATATAACAGTTATAGTTTCATTATATAAAAAAAATTTAAAATTTGAAGTTTAAGTATACATTTTTTAGTATGATATTGGTTCCTACTTGTTTGAAATACGTTTGTTGATTTTTGGCTCCAATGTTGTTACTGCAAGACGGAGAGCTGTTTTTATTTGGAGCCGTGATGTAAATTCGTAATAGTATATCTCCCTAATATGCTAAATCTAGCATTAATAAAATACGAAATTGGCAACCCTGGGCTCTCTGTCTTCTGTGCAATCAGGGTTGCCTGAAAAGGAATAAGAAAACAAAAACTGAAATAATGTTCCAATTTTTCTGCGGACCTTCAAAATTATTTCACGGACCACCGTTTGGCGACCTCTGCTCTAGGAGGCTGTTCCACAGTCCAATGGTGTGACGAATAAAGGACCTTTGGAACTGAGAAGTCGACAGCGAGGCACATTGACAGCATATTGGTCCTTAAGCTGTTCAGCAAATCTGGTTCCACTCGGCAGGAAAAGGGGACCAGGGATCAGTTGTGAATGTGAGAGATCTCTGTTAAAATACAAGTAATGAAAAATTGACTGGGAAGAGACCATCCGTCGATGGTCTAAGTCATAACTGCTAATATTAGGAAGCAGAAACCTACCACCAAGAACCACTCTATGTAAAAGAGATACATCTCTGGCAGAAGCAGACATCCACACCGGAGAACAGTATTCCGGAATAGAAGGATAAATGACCTAAAACAGGCTACACTGATTTTATCACTGTCATAAATATGTATATGAGGCCTTACTTACAATACCTAACTTTCGTGCGGCATTTCCTGCAAGGTTCATGAGATGTTTCTCAAAAGTAACACGCGGATCACTAATTACAAATCTGTAATGAAAAAGAAGGAAGGAAAGTCTGCAATGGCGACGGAGTTCGTACATCTTAACCTAACCTGAACTATTACTGTCTTTGACTTGCAAGGCATTCAGTATTAACGTATTTCTCGCGGCTCTGGGCCCGAATCGTAGAATTGCGAGAGAGAGAGAGAGAGAGAGAGAGAGAGAGAGAGAGAGAGAGAGAGAGAGAGAGAGAGAGAATGCGACGTTACGAGTCTTGCTCCTTTAAGATCGTGATTTGTGCTATGTGAAAAATATTGTATGACACCTTATAAAAAACTTGTCCTTAAAATACATAAAAACTGCATTAAAAATCCACATTTTTTAATAATTAAAAATCACAGAACTCCCATTATCGTCCCCCAGAACTGTATATTTGTAGGGTTATATATGTACACGCATTTCAAATCGATAGGCGTACACAAGAATACACACATCCAAATACCTAGAAATAATGTGCATTTGCCTAGGAGGGAGAGAGAGAGAGAGAGAGAGCCGTGATCCCAGACTAATCCTGAAGTCAAAGGCACTGTTTCCAAATAAAGATCCTCCTTTGACAAAATATCCACTTCGAAGTTTTTCGTTTCACTTCCCAAAAGTGACACAACTCATTCAGGGATTCCTCTTTTCCAACTTCCTCCTCCTCCTCCTCCTCAGGGACTTTATTTATCGGCATAGCAATCTCTCCTTGTCGGACAAATACGCTGAAGGGAATGATGGAAAAAGTGCTTTTGAGAAAGAGTTTGTTTATTTGCGCATTTTGAAGGCGTAGAGAATGCATAATTATATGGACGTCTTTTTTCCCTTGAAGTTTTGTGCCTATTCATGAATATGCAGGGACTTTGTTTACTTTGAAATCTTGAGCGTGTTGTTCTTTGTTCCGTTTTTTTGTGGGACAGTAGTTTGTTTACATGTAAAAGTGAATCTGCGTTTGTCTAGAATAAAAAATAAATGTGACAATTGAATTTAATAGAAATGTATCTGTACAAAGACTTACAAGATACATCCTCATAAGAAGTTTTACGTTGTACAGAGACACGGGTATTTCCAGGAGAATTAGGATAATCCCTTTAAATTCCAGAATGACATTATAACAGTCACGGGAACGTTTCGAATTTGCCGCGAGACTTTTTAGTAAGAGGCTAGTCTCACTGCCAATAACTGTGGAAACTGCTGCCATGCAGCCGTACCTTTTAGTCAAAGGCGAGGCCCACCGCCAATAACTGTGGTTGATGACAGCAAGGGCATGCGGTCCTGAAAAACCCCTTTGCCAAACAATAATCCATGCCTGATGATGCTTTTGATAGAAGGCTGTGGTGAAGGCGCATCAAGCAACCGACCCCTTAATGTAGGGACAACGGTGGGAAAGAAGGAGAGAGAGAAGGTTTAGAGCAGTGACTAGGAATGGTGCCACAGATATCGATAGCAGATATTGCTAGAAATGGAACATTTCCGAATACTTCATGATACATTATTATACAAAAATGTTAGCGTGAAGTCCTTTTGTTGTTCAGGACCTGTTTACATGACTCGCTGTTAACGTCTCTCTCGTGGCTGCCTTCATGAAATATCACGAATTCCAAGGTTACTTCTCCCTTCAGGTCTGTCATTTGCTATTTGCCCTTTACTCCCTACGCCATAGTTTCTGTTGATAATAATTTTGTCTTTTAAGTATATCTTAGTTTTACCAGACCACTGAGCTGATAAACAGCTCTCCTAGGGTTGGCCCGAAGGATTAGATATTTTTCCGTGACTAGGAACCAATTGGTTACCTAGCAACGGGACCTACAGCTTATTGTGGGATCCGAACCACATTGTATCGAGAAATTAATTTCTATCACCGAGAATCGAACTTCGGACCACCGGGTATTTTGTCTTTTGATTAATATGCATTTTCAACTTTTCGCTAATATCAACTCTTCATTTTAACTTTGAAATGGAAAAGACAGGGAAGACTGCTGTGGCGAGCCTGCTGCTTTAGTCCACATTTAATAGCACAATAACTATAGAAGCCAATTCATTATTTCTTGCAGATAAAGATTATTCGAATAAAAAAAAATCAAGCATAATCTCACAACAGCCTTCATCTTCTACAGATTACTTCTCTACTTGTTTTTGTCTTTCCGTTTAATACTCTGATATCAGATACTAACAATGTTTCATTACAGAATTTCAAGCGACATTTCAAAGGACCCGTATTTTCTGCCTCTTATTTTCAACTCTTTGTTTGTCATTCCACTCGATACTTCGTTCATATCAGGTATTGAAAATGTGGCAAGAGGAAGAGGATCAGGTGAAAGTTCAAGGAGAGAGTCACAACTTTCAACTAAAAACGATTCCCAATTATGATAATTATGCAAGAAAAGCGTTTAGTTTCAACCGTGCAGGTCATTTGAAATTCATGTATTTTCATACACTGCGGCGACTAATTTCCATCCACACAGAGCAAAATAACACTCACCTTCCTCTCTGCGTCACACAGCATTGAAACTGGAACGCAAAAAAGCTTCATCACGTTTTATATCATCGATAGAGATACATAATTGGAAGGCCAAAGTTCAGGTGGAAAGATAAATTATTGGATGACATGAAGGAAAAGGGTCTAAGAGAACAAGATGTACAGGACAAAGGAAGATGGAGAAGGCTGACTAGAAACAGCGACCCCATATTATAGAAATGGGAAAAGCTGAAGGCAAAGAAGAAGATAGATAGATAATTGGTTTGGAGTCCGAAAGTTTTTTATTACTGGATTAAAAATTGGCATTTCTGTATTACAATTGGAATCATGAACATTTACCCCCAAGAATCCATCATTGAGCCAATAAGTGCTTATTAGGAAAATTAGTGAAAATGAGTAAAATGGCATTTATATCAGCCAGGTGTAACGCGCAAACATAAAATACGTTCGAAGTCAAAATTGTTTTGCTGGTCCTAAACTGTTATGAAACCCAACTAAAAGGCCTCCTCTCTTTTGCGACGCCATTAGACGATCTTTTCAAATGCCACGGCATCGGATTTTTCATCCAATAAATTTATAAAACCTCTTTCTCTTGCGTGTCGCCATTTCTTTATGATCGTAGCTTTAATTAACTTTACTCTGTGGATTTCATAACTTGTCTTCTTTACAGAACTAGGAACAATTGGGCACATGGCCATCATTTGACCTAATTTAGGTAACAGAGTAGGTTTCTAATCAGTACCCCGTACCCCTTACCCCATTCCCCTTCCCCTTCCTCCTCTCCCTTCCCTTTTGTATCTTATGTGGTTGATAAACTCTACGGATTTACCATACGTCATTTCATGGACTCAATCACATTGGAATATATTAATGCAAATGGCTTTCTTTCCTGTGATGAATAATTCTATACAAGGGTTTAGTCGGGTGTATTTCTAGTTTTAGTGGGGATGTGTTTAAGTTTAGTGTCGGTGTTTTAGTTAGGGGGGGGGGGGGGGGTGGGGGTGTTTTAGTGGAGGGGGGGGGGGGGTAAATGTGACAGTCACACACCTGGATAAAATGGACAGTCACCACAGTAGTTCCTAGATAAAATGGACAGTCACCACAACAAAACCTGGATAAATGAGACAGTCAGCACAATAATTCTTGGATAAAAGGGACAGACAGTATACAGCAACACCTGGATAAAGTCAGCAGAGTAACAACTGGATAAAAGATACAGTTGCTACAGTAATTCCAAATAAAAGGAACAGTCAGTATAGTAATACATGGATAAATGGGACAGTCATACCAGGATGAAAGAGACAGTATAGTAATACCTGGAAAAAGGGGACAGTCACCACAGTAACATATAGATAAATAGTACAGTCAGCAAAGTAATTTTCGGATAAAAGGGACAGTTAGTACAGTGATTTCTGGATAAAAGGGACAGTCACCACTGTAATATCTGGGTAAATGGGACGGAAAGTACAGTAATATTTGGAGAAAAGAGACAATCTGTACAGTAATTCCTGGATCAAAGGGATAATCAGTACAGGCAAATTTTACCGAGTTCTCTAGAGTTTTCCCGGGTAGTGCAGGGTTATATGTATAATTGTAATACCCTTTTGGGATACACTTAAGTCACCACAAAGCCTCAAGATCCAAGTGCAAGAAATATGAGGAAATTATGATGTCCAGTAGCGGGAAACGAAACCACGACACCATACTCACGAGAAAGTCACATCGTCGACCTAATCACGAGAAGGATAAAAGTTTATTGCCTCTCGTATAAACATATACCTGTCATATTCAGATATGTATTTATTAGAGCTGGAATAGACCCATCCTCAAAATCGTAGCCAAGTGGGCAATCGTTTTTATTGCTTTTTAGGCTGAAATATATATACATAAAATCTACTGGTCATTTTTACCAGATGCATATGTAATTGCAATAGCCGCAATGTCCTCTTAACTTCTCGACGCGATATCATTCCCTTTTCATTTCTGTTGTGCGTAACCTGGATGACAGAAAAATACAAAGGTAAAATGACAGGAAAATCGCACATCTTGTAACTGACCCCAGTTCCACTATTCCTATTTATCTTCAAAACAGGCACATAATCTGAGGCCTTCAACCTGTTACCATTCATCTCTCTCTCTCTCTCTCTCTCTCTCTCCTCCTCCTCCTCCTCTTCCTCCTCCTCCTCCTCCGACCGGAAGACGCTGAGATCTCGAAGATACTACCTGTAATAACATCTAGAACAATTACGAAATTGATATGTGTTGTCCTTTAGTGAGGCTACTTTATTATCTATGTTCTGTCTCCGTGGTGAATGCACAGTGGTATCCCTGTGCCTTGAGGAGCAGAGAGAGAGAGAGAGAGAGAGAGAGAGAGAGAGAGAGAGAGACTAGATTGCGATCTCCTGTAGGGAAATTCATGGGGTGCTCTTGCTCTGATTCCAACACAGAACCAAGCATAGAAATTGAATCTTGATGGCGCACTGGCACTGTCATCTCAGTAGGGGCAACCTTATAATTCAAATTCGAAATTGTCTCAACATCCGGGATGGACGGAGCGTGGCACTGGTCATGGAACACATGTGGCACTGGAATGTGTTTGTGTCACATGTGGGATCTCCAGGTGGGAGATGGGCATTGTGTGTGTGCTGGCCCCGGTAATAAGGCGCTCAATGTAGAACAATACGTCACTGAGCCCTTTCATATAATTCATTCCTGCCGAAAATACCGCTCAGAATTCAAAGCCAAGAGGTAGTCTGGGAAACGGGTGGGAATGACTGAGACTCGATTTTTTATTAATTCTGTTCGCCACAAATAAAGACGAAACCGAAAGGTCATTCAGAGAGGAAGGTCATCCCAAAATCAATATCTGATGAACTGGAATCGGTCAACATAAAAACCGCTTCGCTTGTTCCAGGTCGCATGAAATTTCACATGCTTTTCCAGCGGTCTTGTTTTCTTATTTTTAGACAGTGGTTAAGCGATATACTGAAACTGCTCATTATTCAGATGGCAATTCTACAATTATTCGTGTGACCATTGAAACTCATCTTGAAGTTGCATAAAATTGGGCCGAATATATAAGTAGAAGAGTCGAACAGAAAGCAGAACTGATAAAAAATATAATTTTTCTCATGATCTTTTCGGGCCAATTTTATGCAACTTGAAGATGAGTTTCAATGGTCACACTAAGAAACTGTTTTCGTCTAATTTACAACTTTTAATTCTCTCTCTCTTTTTTATTTTCATTTAACCACTTTAAAACGACTACAGTAAAGTTCAACCATAAGGCTTCAAAATGGTTAAAGAAAGATAGAAAGAAGAAAACTTGAATGCTGCCATTAAAATCAAATTCACAGAAAGTAACGAAAGGAAAACATAACTAAGAATATTCTGTAACTAAAAGGCCGATACCTTTTGGTGGAATACAGGAAAATTCTTTCCAAGTTTTTCCTTTTGTTTTACTGTGCTAAAGATGCTATGGATTGCGATGACTTATATACCATTTTATTTTTGGTATATAATTTTCCCATTTAAGGATTTTTTTTTTCATCTGATTTTAACCTGCTATTCTGGCTCCATTTATCTTGTTCATATTAACTGAACATATCATGATACTTCCTCCGCTTCGCTCTAAGGTACAACAGCTGGAATCAATTGCAATAAAATGCTCACCATCTGAGAGACAATTTACCTCTAATTTCATTTATGAAGACTATTTCCCTACAGCAGGGTACATGAAGTTGAGGTTCCAGGTAAATGAGTTATTTTCTTTTGCATAATGGTCTATTGTTATTTTTTCGAAATTGTCATGCAAACTCGCAATGATTAACTTTTAAGATGACACCAAATCCTGTAACAAGGTCTGATAGGTAACTTTACAGGGACCAACAAAGACAAAAACGCATCTAAGCAAAAAGGGGCTCCTGAGAGATCATCGCATCCTCTGAAGCAGACGGGATTTGACGGGACCAAAATATCAGAGGTCATTTGGTGACTTCGCTCATGAGAAGGAGCCTCTGTTGAATATCTCACGAAGCCTGACGTTAACTGAACCCTCGTTCCGGCCTCCCCCGCCTTAAAAAAAAAAAGTAATCCTTATATCGCAATTCGTTTTTTTCGAATCTTTCACTGAACATATACCAGTTGTAAGATTTAAATGACTTTCATACTGCAGTTTGAGTTTGTTTACATGCAAACAGTATTCTTTAATATTCTGCCAGGAAACCTTTTTGATGATGAGGTTTCTATCATATGTGTAATGATGCCTTCACGCTAGAGTAAAACATGTCATATATACATACGACGGCAACTTATCGAATGCATATCACAAATAGGTTGAAAACAAGTTGACGACCGCAAGTGAAGAACGACCCTTTGATAAATACGGGATAATCGTATGAAGCAATGATTGGAGCTACAAATAAGTTGATGACTTGTATTCGCCTTGTTTTGTTGTGTGCGCGTGATGAGTTGCCGACTTGTGTTTATGACATTGTTTTTAAGGTGCGTTGAGTTGCCGACTTGTGTTTACGACATTGTTTTTAAGGTGCATCCACACGGCCGACCAAAGTCTGAGGGGCAAACATCGTTACCAATTAACAATTGTCTGCCGGTCTTTGTCTTGTGAGCTGAGTAAAAGCAGTGGAATACAACCTCATCTGGTACCACTGTTTGTTGCCAAATCTACTTCCATCTTGCTTCACCTACGATATGGTAGGACATTGTTCGACCTTTAGTGTACAGTACTGTGGGTACAGGCTAACAATAACATGTTATGAGAAGAAGGGTATCCGAACTTCAGCAATATCTGAAACTGTCAAACATTCTTGAGCAAAATCAGTCCACACTGGTTGGTAAGGTCCTGGAGCCGTTGAAAATTAATTAAGAAGTCGGGTATTGGCGATCGCGTGCTGCATGGCCGAGTCTACTGATGAAGAGGAAGCAGAAACGGACAATAAGTACGTGAAAATGACTACGAGAGAGGGCAATGAAAGAGGCGGGTATGAAAAGGACGATTGATCTATCCAGTGCTACAGAAGGACTAAAAAAAATCTAATATGGCTAACCGCTGCCTAATCGGAGATCCTGCTTTCTACTGGGCGAGGTAAAAATCGTAACAAAGATACAGATATTCATTATAAAAAATAAATAGCTGAAAGATTTCAAGAGATAAGACGGCACCATGTCACCGATAATCCCTTTCAGGTTGCACCTACTTCGTCTGAATGTCCAAACAAGTAATCTGCATGCTTGGTAGTCACCGAGGTCAATCTGAATATGCAAATGTGATTCCAAAACCTGCCTTGAACATTTTATGATGTATCAAAAAGGGTTGTTTAAAAGTAGGTCGGTTCAAGGAAAGATTCACGGCTTGAGGAAGAATCGCATAAATCATAAATGAGGCTTTAAAAAGAAGAATGCGAACCTTTCATATATATATTATATATACATACATATATATATAATATATATATATATATATATATATATATATATATATATATATATTATATATATATACTAAGGTCTCTTAGCGGGAAGAAATTAATTATCCAAAATAGGATGTAAAACTGAAATGCACATTTATTATTCATGAATGTATTTATAAACTCAATTTAGTTTATCCGATATATCAATACAAATATTACTGTCCAGGCTGACCTGGTACCAAAAAGGTAATAATTACACATATCGTGTGTAATTGGGAACTGAAAACCCATTACTTTGTTCTGCTCCATGAACAAGTTTATTCATGTAATTCTGGTAATAATATGACTTGAGTATTTCAGATACAGAATCATAAGATATTAATGAGAAGATCATATAGAATTTTGGTCTCAGGCCAAGCACTAGGATCCAAGAGGTCATTGAGAAACTAACGGTAAAATGGTTTGAAACGTATCAGATGAGGAAAACCTCGCTGTTGCACTGATTCAGTTGTTAGAAGAGGGTGGAGAGCAAGAAGGAAGAGAGAAAATATGAACGGAAGTACACTAAAAGGACTGAAAGGGGTTGCAGCTGGGGTCCAAAGTAATGCTTACGCTGCACTGACGACACTTACCCCCTACGGGTGATAAGTTTATTGACTGCTAAACAACTCACATCACCTCCAGTTCGTTGTATGCGCCTCTAACAGCGAATGCTAAAATGTATTAAAGACAATAAATGCACAAGTGAAAAAATGCTTAACTTAGTTTAATCCAAGTTAATCTGCTCATATCCATGATTGGTTCCATGATAGTTATCACAGTACTGTGTCTGTTCAGAATTGCCAAATGTCGTATTATATAGTTCATAATGGCCTAGTGTTGTGAAGTATCGGCCAAGGGAATTGAACAAGTTCCATGTTATCGCTCACCCAAAGATAGTTTTGCCCTGCTGACAGAATTCCTGAACTGTTTCAAACTCGTTTCAGAACAAAGCATCGTTACAGTTACCGAAACATTGTTCCTCACCACAAAATGACGTACATAAGTGTCGACCCTGTGGTAGGGGCGTGAGAATACTGCCACCGTAGGTCCTGCGTAATCGTAAAAGAGGACAGCTGCTGCCTTGCAGTCTTACTTTTGAGTAAGGGGTTAGGACTACCGCCAGTAACTGTGGAAATTGCTGCCTTGCAGGTGGACTTTTCAGTCAAAGGAATTTATATTTGTGGTAAGTCGGAGTAAAGAACCTCGAAGAATTCCTGCATGGGGATTAAAGAGGGAAACAAAGAAATGAGAAAAGAGGAAAAGTCATAAGGAGATTAACAAGTTTCTAGGAAGGAAAGTTAGGCTACGAAAATGCTCAGCGTCAGACGGACTACAAGATACGGCAGTTTTTGGCGCAAATGGAGTGGGACTCTATGTTTATAAGTGAGGCATTGCAGGCATAACTACATTCTCTCTCTCTCTCTCTCTCTCTCTCTCTCTCTCTCTCTCTCTCTCCAATGTGGAAATCCCAGTGGAAACAAAATATGAAATCTTGTTATGACGACAATTACCAAGAAATTATTCATTCAGCAAAGGCAAGAAATCATCTTCATAATTTGCTGAAATAAGAAAGCTGAAGAGTTCAGGACAGCTAAAAAAAAAGGACTAAAAAAGGTTTTCATGAATAAAGTTGAACGTCTTCACCTTCTTTTGAAAAAAAAAAAACTTGATCTATTTTTGTTTCATTATATTTATTAGGAAATGTGACAACATGATGTTCTTAAATTAACAAGTTCTGAAGTCCAGGATGAACAGCAAAGATTGGTAAAGCTTTACTGGTTATGTTCCGTAAGCGAGGAATAATAATAATAATGATAATAATAATAATAATAATAATAATAATAATAATTGAAAAAGAAACCCACAAATTCAATTTGTAACTTGTTTACTTCTGTATTTTACATTTAGTTTTTACTCCACACTCGAGTACTTTCAGGCCCTTCTGTGGCCCATTCTCAAGAGATGTTTGGGATGTTAGCCTGGGTCAAGGCCCAGCAGTCTTCTGGAACTTCTTCTCGTTGTGCTGTCATTTATGCGATGGCTGTTCTGGTTTTCTTGAGAGTTGCCAATCCCCTCTTGTCGCTCTGATATCCTGAGCTGATGGTCAATGGGATTCACCCTTGTGGTAAGGGTGTGGTCACCGAAAGTCTGTTGGGCAGGAAACCTAATCTCCAGGTCAGCAGGGTCAATCTTAGCTTCTTTTAATATCAAAGGTCGGCTTATGGGATCTTTGATATTAATATCCTAAAAACCCGTAAGTTCAATGCCTTTCATATATGCAAAATATGGCCTATGCAATGCATAATGAATACTTGCATATACTACTGTGGCAACCTCTGGCGCGGCGTAAAAACCCGTAAGTTCAATGCCTTTCATATATGCAAAATATGGCCTATGCAATGCATAATGAATACTTGCATATACTACTGTGGCAACCTCTGGCGCGGCCTAAAACCGTAAGTTCAATGCCTTTCATATATGCAAAATATGGCATTTGCAATGCATAATGAATACTTGCATATACTACTGTGGCAACCTCTGGCGCGGCCTAAAAACCCGTAAGTTCAATGCCTTGCCTTTCATATATGCAAGATATGGGCTATGCAATACATAATGGGTTCAATACTTGCATATACTACTGTGGCAACCTCTGGCGTGGCCTAAAAACCCGTAAGTTCAAAGCCTTTCATATATGCAAAATATGGCCTATGCAATGCATAATGGGTTCAATACTTGCATATACTACTGTGGCAACCTCTGGCGCGGCCTAAAAACCCGTAAGTTCAATGCCTTTCATATATGCAAAATATGGCCTATGCAATGCATAATGGGTTCAATACTTGCATATACTCCTGTGGCAACCTCTGGCGCGGCCTAAAAACCCGTAAGTTCAATGCCTTTCATATATGCAAAATATGGCCTATGCAATGCATAATGAATACTTGCATATACTACTGTGGCAACCTCTGGCGCGGCCTAAAAACCCGTAAGTTCAATGCCTTGCCTTTCATATATGCAAGATATGGGCTATGCAATACATAATGGGTTCAATACTTGCATATACTACTGTGGCAACCTCTGGCGTGGCCTAAAAACCCGTAAGTTCAAAGCCTTTCATATATGCAAAATATGGCCTATGCAATGCATAATGAATACTTGCATATACTACTGTGGTAACCTCTGGCGTGGCCTGAAAACCCGTAAGTTCAATGCCTTTCATATATGCAAAATATGGCCTATGCAATGCATAATGAATACTTGCATATACTACTGTGGCAACCTCTGGCGTGGCCTAAAAACCCGTAAGTTCAATGCCTTTCATATATGCAAAATATTTCCTATGCAATGCATAATGGGTTGAATAGTTGCATATCCTACTGTGGCAACCTCTGGCGCGGCCTTAAAACCCGTAAGTTCAATGCCTTTCATATATGCAAAATATGGGTTATGCAATGCATAATGGGTTGAATACTTACATATCCTACTGTGGCAACCTCTGGCGCGGCCTAAAAACCCGTAAGTTCAATGTCTTTCATATATGCAAAATATCGGTTAGCAATGCATAATGGTTCAATACTTGCATATTCGACTGTGGCAACCTCTGGTGCGGCCTAAAAACCCGTAGGTTCAATGCCTTTCATATATGCAAAATATGGGCTATGCAATGCATAATGGGTTCAATACTTGCATATACTCCTATGGCAACCTCTGGTGCGGCCTAAAAACCCGTAAGTTCAATGCCTTTCATATATGCAAAATATGGGCTATGCAATGCATAATGGATTGAATACTTGCATATACTACTGTGGCAACCTCTGGCGTGGCCTAAAAACCCGTAAGTTCAATGCCTTTCATATATGCATAATATGGGTTATGCAATGCACAATGGGTTCAATACTTGCATATACTCCTGTGGCAACCTCTGGCGCGGCCTAAAAACCCATAAGTTCAATGCCTTTCACATATGCAAAATATGGGTTATGCAATGCATAATTGGTTCAATACTTGCATATCCTACTGTGGCAACCTCTGGCGCGGCCTAAAAACCCGTAAGTTCAATGCCTTTCATATATGCAAAATATGGGATATGCAATGCATAATGGGTTCAATACTTGCATATACTCCTGTGGCAACCTCTGGCGCGGCCTAAAAGTCCGTAAGTTCAATGCCTTTCATATATGCAAAATATGGCCTATGCAATGCATAATGGGTTCAATACTTGCATATACTCCTGTGGCAACCTCTGGCACGGCCTAAAAACCCGTAAGTTCAATGCCTTTCATATATGCAAAATATGGCCTATGCAATGCATAATGGGTTCAATACTTGCATATACTCCTGTGGCAACCTCTGGCGCATCATAAAAACCTGTAAGTTCAATGCCTTTCATATATGCAAAATATGGCCTATGCAATGCATAATGGGTTCAATACTTGCATATCATACTGTGGCAACCTCTGGCGCGGCCTAAAAACCCGTAAGTTCAATGCCTTTCATATATGCAAAATATGGCCTATGCAATGCATAATGAATACTTGCATATACTACTGTGGCAACCTCTGGCGCGGCCTAAAAACCCGTAAGTTCAATGCCTTTCATATATGCAAAATATGGCCTATGCAATGCATAATGAATACTTGCATATACTATGGCAACCTCTGGCGCAGCCTAAAAACCCGTAAGTTCAATGCCTTTCATATATGCAAAATATGTCCTATGCAATGCATAATGAATACTTGCATATACTACTGTGGCAACCTCTGGTGCGGCCTAAAAACCCGGAAGTTCAATGCCTTTCATATATGCAAAATATGGGCTATGCAATGCATAATGGGTTCAATACTTGCATATACTCCTGTGGCAACCTCTGGCGCGGCCTAAAAACCCGTAAGTTCAATGCCTTTCATATATGCAAAATATGGCCTATGAAATGAATAATGAATACTTGCATATACTACTGTGGCAACCTCTGGCGGCTAAAAACCTAAAAAACCCGTAAGTTCAATGCCTTTCATATATGCAATATATGGCCTATTGCAATGCATAATGAATACTTGGCATATCACTACTGTGGCAACCTCTGGCGCGGCCTAAAAACCCGTAAGTTTCAAGCCTGCCTTCATATATGCAAAATTATGGGCCCTATGCAATGCATAATGAATAACTTGCATTATTACTAACTGTGGCAACCTCTAGGCGGCGGCCTAAATAACCCGTAAAGTTCAAATGCCTTTCATATATGCAAAATTATGGCCTATGCAATGCAATTAATGAATACTTGCCATTTATAACTACTGTGGCAACCTCTGGCCCGGCCTAAAAAACCCGTAAGTTCAATTGCCTTTCAATATATGCAAAAGTATTGGCCTATGCAATGCATAACTGAATACTTGCAATACTACTTGTTTGGCAACCTCTGGCTGCGGTCATGAAAAACCCGTAAGTTCAATGCCTTTCATATATGCAAAATTATGGCCTTATGCAATGCATAATGAATACTTGGCATATACTACTCGTGGCAACCTCTGGCCCGGCCATAAAAACCCGTAAGTTCAATTGACCTTTTTCAATATATGCCAAAATATTGGCCTATTTGGGCAAATGCATAATGAATACTTGCATATACTACTGTGGCCAACCTCTGGCGCGGCCTCTAAAAACCCGTAATATTGTTAAGTTCAATGCCTTTTTATATATGCAAAATGTGGCCATATGGGCAAATGCATAATGAATTACTTGCATATACTACTGTGGCCAAACCTCTTTATATTATTTATGGCTCGGCCTAAAAACCTGTTAAGTTCAATGCCTTTATTCATAATATGCAAAAAATGGCCTCCATGCAATGCCATAATGAATTACTTGCATATACTACTATTGCAACCTCAGGCGTGGCCTAAAAACCCGTAAGTTCAAAGCCTTTCGTATATGCAAAATATGGCCTATGCCAATGCATAATGGGTTCAATACTTGTCATATAACTACTGTGGCAATCTCTGGCTCGGCCTAAAAACCTGTAAGTTCAATGCCTTTCATATATGCAAAATATGGCCTATGCAATGCATAATGGGTTCAATACTTGCATATACTCCTGTGGCAACCACTGGCGCGGCCTAAAAACCCGTAAGTTCAATGCCTTTCATATATGCAAAATATTGCCTATGCAATGCATAATGAATACTTGCATATACTACTGTGGCAACCTCTGGCGCGGCCTAAAAACCCGTAAGTTCAATGCCTTTCATATATGCAAGATATGGGCTATGCAATACATAATGGGTTGAATACTTGCATATACTACTGTGGCAACCTCTGGCGTGGCCTAAAAACCTGTAAGTTCAAAGACTTTCATATATGCAAAATGGCTATGGCAATGCTATGTTCAATATTCATATACTATGTGGAACCTCTGGGCGGCCTACCCTAATGGGTTCAATACTTGCATAGTAAGTTCAATGCCTTTCATATATGCAAAATATGGCCTATGCAATGCATAATGAATACTTGCATATACTACTGTGGCAACCTCTGGCGCGGCCTAAAAACCCGTAAGTTCAATGCCTTTCATATATGCAAAATATGGCCTATGCAATGCATAATGAATATTTGCATATACTACTGTGGCAACCTCTAGTACGGCCTAAAAACCAGTAAGTTCAATGCCTTTCATATATGCAAAATATGGCCTATGCAATGCATAATGAATACTTGCATATACTCCTGTGGCAACCTCTGGCGTGGCCTAAAAACCCGTAAGTTCAATGCCTTTCATATATGCAAAATATGGCCTATGCAATGCATAATGAATACTTGCATATACTACTATTGCAACCTCAGGCGTGGCCTAAAAACCCGTTAGTTCAATGCCTTTCATATATTTAAAATATGGGTTAGGCAATGCATAATGGGTTGAATACTTGCATATACTACTGTGGCAACCTCTGGCGTGGCGTAAAAACCTGTAAATTCAATGCCTTACATATATGCAAAATATGGCCTATGCAATGCATAATGAATACTTGCATATACTACTGTGGCAACCTCTGGCGTGGCCTTAAAACCCGTTAGTTCAATGCCTTTCATATATGCAAAATATGGCCTATGCAATGCATAATGGGTTGAATACTTGCATATAATACTGTGGCAACCTCTGGCGCGGCCTAAAAACCCGTAAGTTCAATGCCTTTCATATATGCAAAATATGGGTTAGGCAATGCATAAGGGTTGAATGCTTGCATATACTACTGTGGCAACCTCTGGAGTGGCCTAAAAACCTGTAAGTTCAATGCCTTTCATATATGCAAAATATGGGTTATGCAATGCACAATGGGTTCAATACTTGCATATACTCCTGTGGCAACCTCTGGCGCGGCCTAAAAACCCCTAAGTTCAATGCCTTTCACATATGCAAAATATGGGTGTTATGCAATCATAAGGTTCAATACTTGCATATCCTACTGTGGCAACCTCTGGTGCGGCCTAAAAACCCGTAAGTTCAATGCCTTTCATATATGCAAAATATGGGATATGCAATGCATAATGAGTTCAATACTTGCATATACAGGTATTCTCCTACTTACGTGGTGGGGTTAGGTTCCGAAAAACCCATCGTAAGTTGAGAAAATCGTATCTCGGATATAGCCTAGCCTACACTAAGTTAATCAGTACCATATAGGCTAGGCTATATACACATATATGGAAGATTAGCCTACACTATACAGTATACCTATACATATAAGGTACGTATAGTAATTATTAATATCAGCTAGTTCGGGTGTTTTCAATGCAGATTGACTTATGATAATTAAGTATAAAAAGAAACTTAATAATAAGAACAAGGATCAGACTGTAGCGTAAAGGGTACTCACCAAGATTCGGTCCGTTGTCGGCATACGTGATCGGTGTCAGGCTGTTCATGGCTACTATAACTAAAGATCGGAAGAGGAGGATGATGATAAAGCAGCAGGATCATCAATTCGCTCTTCCTCAGATAAAATTTCTTCTTCTGTAAGTTCAGGTGTCTCGAGGAAACAACTGTTCCGAGACGTACAGGATCGAGTCTCAAGTGAGGGGGTAGGGCTGGGGAAGCGGAATGCACTGGAGTCAGTTCTCTTGAAGAAAAAATCCATTGTAGGTTGCACAGTGCGTTTTTTCGTTCTTCATAAATAATCGGTAACATGCAACACTGTCTTGATGAGCCCTCTGAACTTTGGCAAACCGTTCCTCGTCCCCATCCATTTCACTTAAAAGTTTCAGTCCTTGATCAAATAAAGCAAACGCCTCTGCCAGTTTTTTAGTCGTAAACGTTCGCTCCGGCTCTTTTATTTCTTCTTCCTCTTCTGCTTTTTTTTTCTCTTCTGCAAGTGCAATTAAATCCTCTGCCGTTAGCTCTACATCTTGCACATCTATAAGTTCTTGGATATCTTCCTCGTCAATTTCTAAATCTAAACTTTTCCCAAGTATCAAGATCTTTTTATTGATTTCCACTTCTTCTTCATTCTGATCGAAACCTTTAAACGAGTTCACATACACTTTCAGCAGATTTTTCCAGACCCCATTCATACACTTTCTTTACCTCCTTCCACGCCCTTCCAATGTTCATAATGGAGTTAAGAACACTAAATTCTTTCCAGAAAGTTCTGAGATCTTTCTCCTCGTTATCCGTAGCCTGAACAGCCTGCGCAAACGTGTTCCGAAGATAATACGCCTTGAACGTAGCCACAGCACCCTGATCCATGGGTTGTATGAGAGAAGTTGTGTTTGGTGGCAGAAACACAACTTTTACATTCTCGTTAATACTATCTCCGATGTGCTGAGGGTGGCCAGGAGCATTGTCGAGAATCAGAAGAATTTTGAAGGGGATGTTATTTTTTCTACAATAATCTTTCACTTCCGGAATGAAGCAATGAACGAACCAGTCCTCGAACAATATTGGCAGTCATCCAAGCTTTTTATTATGACGGTAATGCACAGGAAGTGTCTGCTTGTCGATGTTTTTTAAAGCCCTTGGATTTTCTGAGTGATAAATCATAAAGGGCTTAAGTTTATACCCAGCCACATTTCCCCAAGCAGAAGAGTCAATCGATCCTTGTATGCTTAAACCCGGGCATCACCGTTGCTTCTTTGTGGATGTAGGACCGTTGTGGCATACGTTTCCAATAAAGTCCGGTTTCGTCAACATTAAAGATTTGCTCTGGCAAGTAGCCTTCATTAACGACGATCTCATTTAAAAACATCCTTAAATTTAGCGGCCCCGTCGGCATCAGCGCTTGCTGCTTCACCGCTAATTTCACACTGTGAAAATTATGGCGGTTCTTGAAAACGACGAAACCATCCAGCACTTGCTGCAAAACTTTTGTTGTGGTTATCATCATAATTCTTCTTCAGCTCTTCAAAAAGCATGCGCGCCTTTGTCTGAATGGTTAAGAGGGTGAGCGGCATACGCTTTTTGTATTTGATCCTCCATCCACGTGACCAGTAACTGCTCCATTTCTTCCAAAGGCCCTATCCTCTTCTTTGATATAACCGTTGAATGAACTGAAGCAGATGCCTTTACAGCATCCATTACGCGTTTCTTGTCCTTGAGGATGGTGGATACCGTCGATTGCGATAAACGTTCGTCACGTGCGATAACCATGACTGCCTTTCCCGCTTCACGCTGGTTTATTATTTTCAGTTTCTGCTCCAAAGTGATGGATTGCCTCTTCTTTTTTGCACTACCAGCAGGACACCTATTTGGTTGTTTGGCAGACATGGTTTTTTTGTTTTAATTTTCGGTACTTAAAAAAACTCTCAAATCACAAACGAACACCGACCTAATGTTTCTTGGTTCAAAACGAGCGCAAGTGAGGTCGAACTCATTGCCGCTGTACCTACGCCAGCCTCTCGCTCCCGGGCCAACATATCGTACAGCGTAGTACGCTGCTGCCAGCGCTCGCTGTGTGGGAAATTTAAAAATACGCCTTTTCAACTTTTTTTTTTTTTAGTATTAATTGCTAACCCCATCGTAACATCGGATTATTCGTAAAACGAATTATCGTAACTCGAGCACTACCTGTACTCCTGTGGCAACCTCTGGCGCGGCCTAAAAGTCCGTAAGTTCAATGCCTTTCATATATGCAAAATATGGCCTATGCAATGCATAATGGGTTCAATACTTGCATATACTCCTGTGGCAACCTCTGGCGCGGCCTAAAAACCCGTAAGTTCAATGCCTTTCATATATGCAAAATATGGCCTATGCAATGCATAATGGGTTCAATACTTGCATATACTCCTGTGGCAACCTCTGGCGCATCATAAAAAACCTGTAAGTTCAATGCCTTTCATATATGGCTATGGCTTAGCAATGCATAATGGGTTCAATACTTGCATATCATACTATGGCAACCTCTGGCGCGGCCTAAAAACCCGTAAGTTCAATGCCTTTCATATATGCAAAATATGGCCTATGCAATGCATAATGAATACTTGCATATACTACTGTGGCAACCTCTGGCGCGGCCTAAAAACCCGTAAGTTCAATGCCTTTCATATATGCAAAATATGGCCTATGCAATGCATAATGAATACTTGCATATACTATGGCAACCTCTGGCGCAGCCTAAAAACCCGTAAGTTCAATGCCTTTCATATATCAAAATATTCCTATTCAAATGCTAATGAATACTTGCATATACTACTGTGGCAACTCTGTGCGGCCTACCGGAATTTCAATGCCTTTCATATGCAAAATATGCTATGCAATGCATAATGGGTTCAATACTGCATATCTCCTTTGAACCTCTGGCGGCCTAAAAAGGCCTAAAAACCCGTAAGTTCAATGCCTTTCATATATGCAAAATATGGCCTATGAAATGAATAATGAATACTTGCATATACTACTGTGGCAACCTCTGGCGCGGCCTAAAAACCCGTAAGTTCAATGCCTTTCATATATGCAAAATATGGCCTATGCAATGCATAATGAATACTTGCATATACTACTGTGGCAACTCTGCGCGCCTAAATACCCGTAAGTTCAATGCCTTTCATATATGCAAAATATGGCCTATGCAATGCATAATGAATACTTGCATATACTACTGTGGCAACCTCTGGCCCGGCCTAAAAACCCGTAAGTTCAATGCCTTTCATATATGCAAAATATGGCCTATGCAATGCATAATGAATACTTGCATATACTATTGTGGTAACCTCTGGCGCGGTCTAAAAACCCATAAGTTCAATGCCTTTCATATATGAAAAATATGGCCTATGCAATGCATAATGGGTTGAATACTTGCATATACTCCTGTGGCAACCTCTGGCGCGGCCTAAAAACCCGTAAGTTCAATGCCTTTCATATATGCAAAATGTGGCCTATGCAATGCATAATGAATACTTGCATATACTACTGTGGCAACCTCTGGCTCGGCCTAAAAACCTGTAAGTTCAATGCCTTTCATATATGCAAAATATGGCCTATGCAATGCATAATGGGTTCAATACTTGCATATACTCCTGTGGCAACCACTGGCGCGGCCTAAAAACCCAAATAGGTTTCAATGCCTTTCATATATGCAAAATATTGCCTATGCAATACATAATGAATACTTGAATATACTACTGTGGCAACCTCTGGCGCGGCCTAAAAACCCGTAAGTTCAATGCCTTTCATATATGCAAGATATGGGCTATGCAATACATAATGGGTTGAATACTTGCATATACTACTGTGGCAACCTCTGGCGTGGCCTAAAAACCTGTAAGTTCAAAGACTTTCATATATGCAAAATATGGCCTATGCAATGCATAATGGGTTCAATACTTGTCATATACTACGGTGGCAACCCCTCTGGCGCGCCTCCTAAAAACCCGCCGTAAGTTCAATGCTTTCATAATATGCAAAATATGGCCTATGCAATGCATAATGAATACTTGCAATAATACTACTGTGGCAACCTCTGGCGCGGCCCTAAAAACCTGTAAGTTTTCAATGTGCCCTTTCATTTATGCAAACGTATGGCCTATGCAATGCATAATGAATATTTGCAATATACTAACTGGTGGCAACGCTCTAGTACGGCCTAAAAACCAGTAAGTTCAATGCCTTTCATATATGCAAAACATATGGCCTATGCAATTGCATTAATGAATACTTGCATAATACTTCTGTGGCAAACCTCTGGCGTGGCCTAAAAACCCGTAAGCAGTTCAATGACCTATTTCAATATATGCCAAAATTATGGGCCTATTGCAATGGCATTAATGAAAATACCTTGCATATACTACTATTTGCAACCTTCAGGCCCGTTGGCCTAAAAACCCGTTAGTTCAATGGCCTTTCATATATTTAAAACTATGGGGTTAGGCAATACATAATGGGTTGAATACTTGCATATACTACTGTGGCAACTCTGGCGTGGCGTAAAAACCTGTAAATTTCAATGGCCTTACATATATGCAAATATGCCTATGCAATGCATAATGAATACTTGCATATACTACTGTGGCAACCTCTGGCGTGGCCTTAAAACCCGTTAGTTCAATGCCTTTCATATATGCAAAATATGGCCTATGCAATGCATAATGGGTTGAATACTTGCATATAATACTGTGGCAACCTCTGGCGCGGCCTAAAAACCCGTAAGTTCAATGCCTTTCATATATGCAAAATATGGGTTAGGCAATGCATAAGGGTTGAATGCTTGCATATACTACTGTGGCAACCTCTGGAGTGGCCTAAAAACCTGTAAGTTCAATGCCTTTCATATATGCAAAATATGGGTTATGCAATGCATAATGGATTGAATACTTGCATATACTACTGTGGCAACCTCTGGTGAGGTTTAAAAACCCGTAAGCTCAATTCCTTTCATATATGCAAAATATGGGCTATGCAATGCATAATGGGTTGAATACTTGCATATACTACTGTGGCAACCTCTGGCGCGGCCTAAAAACCCGTAAGTTCAATGCCTTTCATATATGCAAAATATGGGTTAGGCAATGCAAAATGGGTTGAATACTTGCATATACTACTGTGGCAACCTCTGGCGTGGCCTAAAAACCCGTAAGTTCAATGCCTTCCATATATGCAAAATATGGGCTATGCAATGCATAATGGGTTCAATACTTGCATATACTACTGTGGCAACCTCTGGCGCGGCCTAAAAACCCGGAAGTTCAATGCCTTTTATATATGCAAAATATGGGTTATGCAATGCATAATGGGTTGCATACTTGCATATACTACTGTGGCAACCTCTGGCACGGCCTAAAAACCTGTAAGTTCAATACCTCTTATGTATGCAAAATATGGGTTATGCAATGCATAATGGGTTCAATACTTGCATATACTACTGTGGCAACCTCTGGCGCGGCGTAAAAACCCGTAAGTTCAATATCTTATCATAAAAGTAGTCAAGTGGCTTTGAGGTGGGAGTAAATAAGGCAATTTTGCAGTTTCCTTAAAGTTAGCATACTGGATACGTCCCTTGGTGCGCACTAAGTTCTGCTGACCCACATATAAATTTAACTGAAAAGCAAAATTCTTAATGTCAGCTGAAATTGATAACCAGTTATTATACTGATAAATTTCAGGACTAAAAGCATTACTCACTTTACTTTAATTGAGTTAGAGTAACAGTCAAATTCAATAATTACATGGGGAGGCAGAACTGGTTCAGCAATGATCTCATTAACACTCACGTTCAATGACATATCAACTAAATACTTCTTTTGAGGAGGATAATCTCCACTAATCAACCAGTCTGGTCCATACTTCCGCAAAGAAGAAGGCAATATTTTAATATCACAACCTCTTGACAAAAGGTCAGCTGTGTTCTACCTACAGCTAACACACATAATGGGAAATGCTAAGTCTCTAGTTTCTTTAACCCTATTTCTCACATAAGGGTCTTGACACTTATCACTTTTGATTCGTGCTATAGTGACTTCACTGTCACTCCAAATAATTTAAGAGATGACTGTTTCATCAAAGTGTTTCCCAGTTTACAACCAATATTTACGAATGTCAACTCCAATTTTGGCATGGCTAGCTTCTTTTGGGGACAAACTCTAGCTTTACTAACTAACAAATTTCCGGTATGGGAACTCAAATCAACTGAGTATGCAACAGCACCAAAGGCCTTTTGTGAAGTGTCACAAAATATATGCAGCTGACATTTTCTTGGGAAAACAGTAAATCTAGGTAATTCTATGTTAGAAACTGCAAACAATTGCTCTTTAATTCTGTTAAATCTCTCAATAATCTCTGGATTGACTGGTTCATCCCATTTCAAATTTACTTTCCACAAATCTGAAATAAATATTTTCCCCAAAATTACTACAGGGGAGACTAAACCCAATGGGTCAAAGACACTTGCTACACATGACAAAATAGAACGTTTGGTGACTGATGAGTCATTCACACTACAGGGTTTCACATTTAATACATCTGAAAAAATTGTTCCTGTTAATTCCTAAAACTGAAGTTGCACCATTCGGTAGTTACCAATTTCTCTGCACAAGTATCACACATCAGAGATTTTGCCAAGGGGCATGAATGGTTATTTAAGTGATAATTTAAGGTACTTTGTAAAAGGAAAGGTGAACAATAAGCACCAAAACATACAACTTTAAATCTGTATGATACAATACTAAATGGGTCTGTGGGGTCTGTCATCCAAATGAATCGACACCAATCTCCGGATGATTCATCAATCCCAATCCTGAGGAATGCTTTGCTTATGTCTGAAATAACTGCCCAAGGATTGGTTCTAAATGCAAGAAGTGATTCAAACAACTTAGTGGTCGAAGATGGTCCTGTAAGTCACCATTCATTTAGGGAATAAGTGCCAGACCTTTTAAAAGAGGCATTCAATACAGAACGTATTGGGGTTGTACTCGAGTCCTTCTTTACATGATGATAGGGCAAATAGTGACCTTTGATTGGTTCCGATGGTGCAATACTTTCAATAAATCCTAAACTCAAATACTCAGACAAAATACTACTATAATGATGCCAAAGTAGAGGATCACTAATGAATTTCCCCATCAAGGACTTCAATTGTCCAAGTGCTATATGATAATTTGTAGGAGGTCTGCAACTTGACTTAAATGGCAGACTTACAACATACTGGTTATTAACCTTATGAATAGACTGCTGCTCAAACTGTTCAACCGTTCTTCTCTCCTCTGGTGAGGAGTCAAAGTCCTTTATTCCTATGGCATCCAATTCCCAAAGATTTTATATGCCACAACACTCACTACAGAGGTCCCGTTACACCAACACATATCATACTACCTTGCTGGGAGGTTGCACCACTGGAAAAAACTTTTTCAATTCATGTAATAGGTCCGGAAAATAATGGAGTCATATATTAAAGATCCCATGCAAGTGCGGTAGTTTTTATTTAAGACAATCTGGGAAGCCACTCGAAAAACGCATTTTAAATCATAAATATGGAAAAAGATGTCTGCAAAAGTTAGCTGTCTCGTATCCATATTCAAGATTTTTCGGTTAGTGTAAATATTGACATCAGATTTTATGTATCTAAAAATTTGCCAGCGCTTTATATTCGTGCATATTAAGTTTTCGTATAGCAGTTAATAATTTCCTCTTAAAAAGAAAACTAATGTAAGGACTGTGAAGTTTTTTCATCATAAAACTCAAGAGGACGAATATATGAATTATGATGATAATTATAATTTGATGATAAACTTGTCTCGTTTTGAAGCACAAGCCAAAATGATGTGTGGTTTCCTACAATGAAATATCCGGTGATATATCCGCAGATAAAAAAGCCACACATGACGTTCATGCAAAAGTTTCGTATGAATAATGCTCGTTGATATTATTTGGTTGGGGATCTCATATGAATACAACAGCCAGACATGTTTCCTATTTGAATATTTTAAAGTTATTGCAGCTTTGTTTTACAGATGAAGAGTTTGAGTTGGATAAATAACAGACCTTCACGTTGGTCCATCCGGCTGCTATATTCTGCACTTTGTAATTTATGCATTTATGAATGTGAATTTCATTCACGCCTCCTGTTGATTCTGAATTTGAGGACTTTGGTCGTTTCAGCCAGTAGGGAGAGAACTTGTCATACTCTTAAGTATCAGGTAAAATTATCAATAAATCTAGGAAAATGTTTAATTACACATGACGACATAAAGACTACATTAAAATAAAGCAATGAACATTTGTAAGGCATTAGGTTCTGGCTACAAAGACGAAGTTCTGCAGTCATTTAGTAAAACAATGAATTTCAGTAACTGCCGTAAGCAATAATTTTCCCAAACGAATATTTGCACTTTCCTTAATTCTTGAAAACATTTTTAAAATCTCATCTTCCTCAGAGATTGAAAACGATCAATACAATTATGAAGACAGCTCCAGGACGATTTTAAATGCCAAAAAAATGAAGAACTTCCCACAAATAGAGTTCCTGCGAGAATTGAAATAAAGCCAGGCTTAAGATGATATAATAAACATTGCTCGTTAACGTCGACGCCTTCACACGCTCTTTTGTTATGTTCGTCGGTCAGACCAGCTGGATCGAACTTTCCAAAAGTTGGGCCATTGAGGATCAGCAGAGAGAGAGAGAGAGAGAGAGAGAGAGGAGAGAGAGAGAGTTCGCAAATGACTTCATGGTTACCTAGTACGTTTAAGTTGATAAAGTCACATTAAATGAGATTTTCTAAGACTTCCCGTTGAGATGCAACTTTATTTAACTTTAACATGTGTCTTGTGGCTTATCCATTTATCCGCACGCGATTCTCTGTTCTATAATCGTAGTTTTGGTAGTATTTGTGCTTACGACAACTTTTTTATATCTTATTTTGACCAGATGTCATTTTCAAGTTAGCCATAGACCAGAATTTAGCCTAAAGAGCATAACTGATAGACCACGCAAAGTTAAACATGAAAACACATGAAATTAGCGATGGGCAAACCACATTCATTATTGATTGACAATACAATGAAAGTCCGGTAAATTCTAACACTGCTATGACTTAATTTTCACCGACATTTTGTTGTTCGGACTTTGAATGACATGAAATTGTAATTCAGATTCTCTGACAGAGACAAATCCTAATTGCAAATGTATTATCATTCATGCCACAACTTTCGTAGAGGGGAAAGGAAGATATTTTATAATTGATCATCTTTTCATGAATATATTACCTATATTTTGATTTTGTGGATAAACAGTGTCTCATATGCGACCCCAAATAAAAATGGGAACCAGTTGCGAGGAAGGATGGTGTCTCATAATGTACTAGGTAAATATAAATATCAATAAAATAGTGCAAGAGGGATCGTGACTTATAACTCTGTTTTTCCCTGCAATATTGTAATAATAAAGAAAACTTAAAAGGAAAAAGAGAAAGCTGAACAAAAAGCCACTTTCACTGAATCAGCAGCGAAAGGAAGCGAGACTTTCTACCCGGTTGGAATTTAGGTTCTCGGAAAGTTTGGCGAAAGAAACTATAACATTGCTGAGTGGCGACTTCTTCTAAGAAGGAAACCGAAAAAAACGAAAAAAAAAAATGGAACAAAAAGAAAAAGTAATGAGAAGTTCTGACGACTTTTCTCTTGCTGATGGGAAGTTCGGACGTTTCTGTCCGAATTTCGTGCTGGAAAAAAAAAAAAAAAAAAAAACTTCTTCAGAATCCGCGTTTTTGCAGTTTCTTCCCCGTCGACGCCCCCCCACCCCACCCCCTTTTTTTTGCGTACACATGCGCGTAAAGGCGGTCGCTTGTCGCTCTCTCTCTCTCTCTCTTTCATGGGCTTGAACTTCCTAATCCTGTTGCCAACTGATTCATATGTTTTGATTTCTTCAAATCAGATTCTCAATCTTAGTAGATAAAGTCATCGGTGTCACTGTGCCTTTTTATTTATTTATTTATTTATAGCAATCATAAATGAAAACATTGAAAGTTATCATTTTTAATTTTAAGCTGTGCATTCAATAACAGTAGATTCTATTGCTTTCAGTCACCGTTTAACGAATTCTTATAATAATTTTGTCGAGGCTTCATAAGTTATGTTCATAAGTGTCCCTGAAATAGTCTCTTTACACTGTTACTTATTAATTCCCTTCAGTCTTTAGGCCACTTAGAGAAGAGCACTTTACACTATTACTTATTAATTCCCTTCAGTCTTTAGGCCACTTAGAGAAGAGCACTTTACACTATTACTTATTAATTCCCTTCAGTCTTTAGGCCATATAGCGAAGAGCAGAATTCTACCTATGAAGCCAACAGTTACCTTCTAATCGCCATGTTTATATATCCTCATAATCTATGGAATTTATTCAGATAGAGTTCATCAAACAATGAAACATAATAGTTTTTTAAATTGCAAGATAATGTTCGAAGGTTTATTTAAAGGGTTTGTGAATGAAAACTTTTGACGAGATGAAACTGAGGATAAAAACTCATTTTTTATAACGATGAATCACAGCCCATAAGGTCATGAATCACAGCCCATAAGGTCATGAATCACAGCCCATAAGGTCATGAATCACAGCCCATAAGGTCAGTGCGATGAAGACAACTGGCGCATAAGGACGCTTGTGAGAAGTAAGTTCCAATTAAGTAAAATAGTCGGGATCCTGGTAAATTTCGGCTGTTTGTTGTCAATCTAACATCACTGAATCTCCATTGGCTGAGCGTAGCCCTTTTTCTCATCGCTTAATTTTTGTACGAAAATCCTGAAGCCAAGTTTCATCATTGTCCGGTTAATCTGTGATTGAATCATTCATTTCCGCATTTCATTCTCGTGGTGAGATGCGGATTTATATCAGTTCCAGAATCGGGACAGAGTTCGATTCTCGGGCATTCCATTGATGAGTGAGAGATGTGTATTCCTGGTGATAGAAGTTCAGTCTCTACGTGGTTCGGAAGTCACGTCAAGCCGTTGGTCCCGTTGCTGAATAACCACTGGTTTCATGCAACGTCAAAACACCATACAAACACAAACAGATTTGTAATCAATCACTGATCACTTCAGAATAGATCTAATCCAAACTTTTCAGTTTTGGCAAAGGGGGGCTTGTTAAATTCTTCGGTTAACAGTATTGAAGGATTATCCTCTGTATATTTCAGATTCATAGAGCAAAACCTATAGAAGCGAAAGTGGACGTCTGCTGCTCAGAATCTATATTTTTGTGGGTCCAGAAAAAGAACTTTTGAGATTCCTTCATGCTGTGCTTAACGGAGAGAGAGAGAGAGAGAGAGAGAGAGAGAGAGAGAGAGAGAGAGAGAGAGAATGATATACTCAGCACGTTCTCCTAATACTTAAAAGTTTCGCTTTTTCTTCCCACTTCCAGTATAGCCAAATTCCCAGCAGATTGAGAGCGATGCCGTAGACCTTTTTGTGAAATGGGGAAATTCTCTCTCTCTCTCTCTCTCTCTCTCACGATGGACAGGTCTTGTGTGATCGTCAATGAAAATTTTGAAATTCACTTGACTTCCTGTAGAACTAATAATACATAGTTGTTCATTATCACTCCATGAAGATAAAACTTCACTGCAACTGGTATCCTAATCTAATCAGCTCGATTAAGTAGATACAAAATGTTTATGTAAGTCTTCGTTATGCATAGGATATTTAACAGTACAAGTAAGTATATGCTGACTCAGCAATTACTGTACGCACCCACAGGAATTCATATTGGTAATCTGGAGAACTTCAGTTATTTGTAAAATGAAAACAACGCTATTTTTCTTGATAGCATAAGCAGGGACTGTTCGCGTTTACTATCTTTTTATGTAGCACGAAATATTTCAGAGTATTCATTTTATAAATTATATATCTTTATCATTATAAATCTGCCTTGAAAGTTTTGTCTACAAAAATATATACTTTGAATCTGAACCTTCCAGTACAATAGATTTCAGTGAGTGTTTATAGAGCTATTGCAGTCACAGAAGTTAAAATTCAACAGGGTAAATATATAAAAGTGAATTAATCCACCTGAACATCATACCACAGTGTTCACGGCCTCCATCCAGTTGCCACATTGAAAGCAGAACAAAAACAAGAAACCTCAAAAAAAGATAAGATAATAGAAACTATAGTTAATTATACATTTAAATCGTATCTCTTAGCAAGAGAAACGTTTCAACTGTCAGCAGTTTTTCGACAATATTGGTCATGAGAAACACTTTATCAGGGATGAATTTTGCATTTGCACTAAAAGCTTTCCGCTAAACTTTAGTCATCAGGAAGCTTTTTGACTCTATTTTTTTTTTATTTGTATTCATTTTTTTTGCTCCGCCAAGAGTTCAGGCAACTTTATAACGTCTATATTGCACAGAGGTTGAGATTTTTTAAGCTAAATTGATTGATGACGCTAATAATGAATTTTCAAAATGTTAGATAACAAATAATCAAGGTAGAAGTGATAGACTTTTCATATTCACAATTGCGTTCATTAGATATTTCTTCTCTGTATAGTTTCTTGCTCAGTTACATGATTGTTTGGAAAAAATAATTCAATGCAGTTTTAAACTCAGGTGTAATCTAACAGTTTCATTACTCAGTTTTGCAAAATAGGGTTCCCGTCTGACATTTCTCAGAATAAAAGTTCTGTACCACATTGCAGCCATTTTCCTTCATTAATTTTCCCATGCTGAGTTTAACATGAACTTGCACACACACACACACACACACACACACACACACACACACACACACACACACACACACACACACACATATATATATATATATATATATATTATATATATATATATATATATATTATTTTTTTTTCTTGCCAGTCGCCTAGCTCATATTTATTGCTATATATTTTGTTTCCTGTCCCAGTGATTAGTTTTGTTTTTCCTTTCACCTTTCATTTACACCTGACCATGACAGCGAACCAAAGATTGACAAGAGAATGTTTCTCTCTCAGTTACCACATCGACCTTAAAGTGTCGTTGGAGGCTGATGTCTCCCTCCGGAATACTTCTCTTAATGAATTGGGCATATTATCCTTTTATCTGCGTTTGTAGCCTTTAATCATTCTTATTCTCCATTAAGTAGAATGTAGGTCACGTCTAGCAAATACTTTTATTATCCTGAAAAGGTCACGTAAAAGGTCACCCTCTACATAGGGCGCATGGTTCATTTTTATCAAGACCCGTCTACCATATTTTTCATCTACTGTAGAAATTAACAATTTTAACATCATGGGTTCCTCTCCTACCATTCCTTGACTTACATGTGATTTTTTTTATATATATAAGAAAGGAGTCTTTAGACTGCTGAAAAACTGTTTAATGTCTTTTCTGCCGATGTTTTAACACTACAACACTCAAACGCACGCACACTCCTGCACAGGCCTACATAAACACACAAACTGTAATGAGCTTCCTATTCTACCTTCCGGATAGATGTTGACTCTCTCTCTCTCTCTCTCTCTCTGTCTGTCAGTCTTAAACTGCATTGTAATGATAAATACGCCCAAATGTTCTCCATGAATCTGAATTAAAAAGTTACTCACGATGCACATCAGAATCATAAATAGTTCTCCTCCCTTTTGTATTGCCTGCCGAAGCACAGATCAAGATATAACCTAATTTAGACGGCTGTTTCCTTTGGACCAAATCCCCATTAGAAGTTTATTGCACCAATAAATTTTGGCATTTCTCTACCAGCGACGCAGATACTCCCGGCTGGCAGAATTTAATTATTAATTCAAAATTCGTTTGGCGTCTAAATCGTATATTTTTCTATTTTGCGAACTGATATTTCACTATTGTTGAGGACTTCCAAAGGTCGTGATATCGGAAGGTAGCTAATTAGAACTATGTTTAATTCGCAGCCTGTGGTAAATAGGAATATTACATAATATTGTTTTAATTAGAAATATTTATATGAGTCCTAAGTTATGAAATGATTTTCTGCGTCATGGCTGCCGAGTGGTTTGAATGTACTAAAGTCATTTCGGGTCTGATAAAATCTTCACCGAACTAATCCAAATAATACCTTGGATTGCAAAGTTCAAAGACTTATTTCCCTCCTCGACTATGCTATGGGGTTTTCTGCTTATTTCCGCTTTCCCTTGTTTATCACAGGCCTTGGATAGAGAAGTATATTGGGATGGCAGTCACGAGTTTGCTCTCTCGCTTAACATTTTCAAAGAGCAAAATTATCACAGATTTTACATTAATTTTTTTATACTAAAGCTTGATATACTATGAGATTTTAAAACAAGAAACTTCATTTATATATTTGCAAAGCCTTGGCATATATATTATTATTATTCACTCTATAGTAAAAAAAAAAAAAAAAAAAAAAAAAAAAAAAAACAAAAAAAAAAAAATAAAAAAAAAAAGAAAAAAAAAAAAAAAGACTATCACTGACACATCTGTTCTCACAAGTCCTTAACCCGTTAAGAACAAATAGAAAGTGATTCGCGTTCAGATGTTAACGTTGTGTTATTCTCCAGACGCAGTCAGTGATTGAAAAAAATCATGTAAGAGAAAGAACGTTATCTTTTTTTCGGATTTTTATTCCACTTCTATGTGAAACATCAGGATCGATAAAATTGTTGCTTATCGTTTTCCAGCTTAGAGGAGAAGGAAATAAGCTCTGGTTTCCCGATATAGTAAAACAAGACAACCCAGGACATCTGGATCTCTTAATTGTAGTTACGTGTCAGCCATAACTTTCCAGAAAGGCCAATCTGAATCCATGAAAAGACTTGAGGTTATCCAATTCCCATCTGCTTTTATTATTCCCAGAACGCAATTTTGGAAATTAGAATAAAGAAAAATTATTCTCCAGGCATTAAATCACAACTTATG